>NW_022900926.1:21735907-21746245 GCF_012274545.1 Fukomys damarensis | reverse complement strand
TAGCATGTATAGACTTGGGTTTGGTCCCTACTACTGGAGAAAAAAAAAAAGAAGTGAAATTTTGTGAAACACTAACAAATTCTTCCAACAGGGCCAGATCTAATTTGCATTCATGCCAGTGACATGTATGAGAGTGCCTGTTTCAAGCTTCAGTGTTTTCAAACTTTTGAATTTAAGTCAATCTAGTAAGTGATATGTGGAACTAACAAATCTTGAAAACAAGTTATGAGCTATGTATCGCTCATAGTAATGACAGCAATAACCCATGCGTGCTAAAAACATGTATGCACTTAGGTGAACAGGACATTTATGTCCTCATAAAGCTTTTCCCCATAGGTTGTTTATGTGAAAGAACTTGTGCAAAGGATACAGCTGAGGACTGATGGCCAAATCAATAATTGGACAAACTTTCATCATGTTCTGTACAATGGACACAAAACGGCCTTTGTAGTATGCTATCCAAAAAAAACACTTCAATTAAATTATGAGAAAAAAATTAGAATAATCTATAGTTATATCTTCCAATTTAGGACCAGTTGAGTTGTAACTACTCTGAGATATGCTACTGTTCAATGTGGCATTCGTATTACTTCCATTAATTACAAAAAATTTAGCTGCACTTTATTAACAGTTAATAAACTTTTGCAACCAGGCATGGTGGCACAATGTTGTAATTTCAGCACTGGGGAGAGTGAACCAGGAATCTGAGACCAGCTTGGGCTATACAGTGACTTTGAGGGTAGCCTGGGCTACAGAGCAAGACTTAGTTTCAAAAAAACAAAAAGCAATCAATCACTTAATAAAGACTAGAGAGAAAAACTTTTTTAGAAGTTAGTGAATTTCTTTACTTCAATACTGATAGGAAAAAGAGGAAGTATTTTACAAAGAATTAATGTGCATCCTAAACATCTCTGCTTGTCTACAAGTTCAGAAAGCTTTGCCATGTAGGAAGGAAGGATCGTGGGAGGAAAACACAGAGTTGTAGAATGTTCAAGGACTTAGATAAAAACAGAATCAAAAGGATAAAAGAGTAATACTCACCGCCCATAAGACTTTACCTCTACAGTAAAAACAGGAGTCTGGGGCATGCTCTGGTAGTCCCAGTACAGGACTGGGTTCAAGTTGTAGGACTGAATTCTAACATTGGTCGGCACAGGCACTGTAAGAGATTTGAAAAAGGAAAGCAGACAACAATAAAAAACTCATATTCACATTAAAAAATTTTATCATAAGATGTCATGTTAGTCAAATATATTTGAAAAGTCAAAATCAATAAATAGTAAAATGATTTCAAAGGGTACAAAAGGGTTTTGATTCATTTTAAGTGATGGAAACCTCATTGGGTGTAAGAGAAACACAAATATAATATGAAGCAATAAATTCTCATAATGTTTTAGAAGTTTTTGATAAATAAATGTAATGCCTATTATAATAATAATCTCTAATTTTCTTAATTCCTAGAATTTTGAAGCTTGACACCATAGATTACCATCAAGGTCTAGAGAAGAACTGTCCATGTCAGGTATGATAATTTCCCTCTTCAGTGTGGCAAGCCCTCAACTCTATACCATTACATCTTCAACACCGTTTCTATAGCACAAGAACAGGCACCTAAGGATTGACTAACAGAACTACTGACTAACCCATTTTCATGGATATTTTGCTTTCTGTGGAATGCAGGGCTTTTTACAAAACGTATCCAACATTGATTTCTGTCTTTACTTTTAAAAACCACTTCTGAAAACATTTGTTGGCAAGACTGAAAGAGCCACATGGTGAACAGGAGGATGAACATGCAGGTATAGACACAGTTAGTGATATGACTCAAAATTTAAATGTAATTCATTCTATCTAGCCGGGAAATTCCATTAACCATGATTCACTAATAAAATCAAAATAAATAAATGAATGGTAAATGTGGCCAGGTGCAGTGGTTTCCAAAGATAACATCCCTATCTTCAGAATTTGTAAGAGTCCAAGCCTGAGTTTCTAGTTTAGCAAGACTTCCTGGATGGTGATGACACTCACTTGGGCCACTTAAAAAAGCAAAATAAAGCAAAATAAAAAGCCTCATAGGGTCAGACGTCAAGAAACCTGGGCTATTTCCTGGTTATACTGGTAAATAGTTACTTCAGATTTCTTATCTATCAAGTAAGTCATTAATTAATATACATAAAGCATTTGCTCACTGTTGAAGGAAATGCCTAATATATTTTTTCTAAAATAAAAATCCCCAAATTCCGATCTTTCCTAAAATATCCCCCCACAAAGCCCAAACTGGTACATTTGTTTTAATTTATAATTATTTATTAAATAAATGTACTGTCTTTTGAAAGCATAATATGCATCAAGTTATTTAGGTAAATGATATGCAATTATGGATAATTAAATTCTAGTGTCAGCTTTTTCTTTTTCTGATAACTTTTTCCTTTATGGCAGTGGTTCTCAGCAGGTCGTGAGTTTATCCCAGCAAATAGTAGGCAATGTTTACAGACAGTTTTGGTTCTCACAACCCAGAGCGATTAGAGGGTGGCTGTTACCACTGGCATTAGAAGGTCAAGACCATGCAGGATACCACTAAATAGCCTACAACGCATAGGGTATTTCTCCATAATAAATAATACAGCCCCCAAAGTAAGAAACTGTTCAGTGAACCCAAGGCCCACATGCAAGTACTCTACCACTGAGCTATCCCTGGCCCTCTTTAAAAACTTCAGTTTGAGACAAAGTCTTACAAAACTGGTTGCCCAGGCTGCCCATGAACTTGTGATCCTGCTGCCTTGGCCTCTCAAAGAGCTGGAATTACAGGTAAGCATATGCCACCACACCCGGCTTATTTATTTAGGAGGAAAATGAATTTGAAAACAAAATGCTTTATGGTAAACCAATAAATGTTATGGCACTGCCTTGGAAGAAAAGATTTAGCTTCTGCCAAAATACCTAACTTCTGCATCAATCACCAAAGTAATGTCACAGTGTGTGCCAAAGGCTGAGATTATAAACCTGGGGGAGAAAGGGAGGTCTCACAGTCTCAAATACTCTCAACTACTAATTTCTGTGTGTCCTGTAACAAGACAACTACAAATTTTCTACTTACATTGCTGAGAGTTCTTGGTGCTCATCTTTGAATATCACCTTTAGTTCCCTAGGCAATTTCCTCCCAAAGAGCACCCAAAGCACTGGTCTCACCAGATTTGGTTCTGGCTCTTCCTTTTAGTTTTTGTAGAGTGCCCATGGGCATACATAGCAGGAATCCTGAGGTTTCCTGAGTATTCTGCCCTTTATGGAAAGTTTGTACCTGACCTTTCTGAAACAATCTAGTTTCAAGTAAAGATCCATGGTTTCTACAGAAATAGAAGCCACTTGTCCCCTAACTCTTTCAACATTACTATCAAATAACAATCATGCAAATAATCATAATTTTGCAACCAGGTAAGAGATGTACTTAGTGGCAAGAAAACTCACAATGAACCTGAACTTCCTTCAGCAGTCAGTTGTTAATTTTAGCATCTTTTGCCTCTGAAGAGGCTGACAATTTTCAAACCATCAGGTCCTGGTTTCTTTTTAATAGTTCCATGACAAATCTGTCTAGTCGCAAACTTTAGACAAGAAACAAGAAACCAGGAGTTGCCTTTAACACTTTGATTGGAAATCTCTTGTGCTAGATCAGCAGGCATATTTCCTGCTAGGCTTTCTGCTGCTACATAACAAAGATCCTTTTTCCTTCAGCTCCCAATAACAAGTCTTCCACTTCCTTTTAAGCCCATCTTTTTAATTAGTCCTAATAAATTATTTTGTGACTATATATATATTCAATCTGAAATTCCCGTTTTGAGAAAAAGGCACCTAGAAGTCAATCTAAATAAAATAGCAATGTGTACTTGTACTTAGAAAGGAATTACTAAATCACATATTATAAAATCACAAACAATAGTAGACTTGTGCAGCAGCATTAGTTTTTAATGTGAATCAGACTATGTTTCTCATAATTTAAGGAAAAGTCTGCCATGGTTAGAGTAGGACAAGAACTTAAACCACAACTTTCCAAGCAATCAGGTCAAACAGGTACTGATAGGAAGAAGTTTTAACAGACTCTAGTGACAAAAATTACTACCAAAGGAGAAATTTTTGAATAGTTACACCAAAAACACAACCTGTGGTTTTAATGCTACCTGAAGAGAAACCATGAAGTTATTAGACATCTGCCTTTGTCAAAAATCACACATTAAACAGACATGAGTCATTTTCTCATAGTTTCTGATTTTTATAACCTGCAGTCTAAATAACTACATATGCAGAAAAAACTAATTAAGGCTCACAAGAAGCTTCTAACCATAGCACATTAATATTGTATAAGTAAAAAAGATACTGAGAGATAGAAAAAGAATAGTATTATCTACAGAGTTTACAGAGAGATTCTATTAGAATGATTTAAAATAATCTTATAGATTTTCCCATCTCTTGAAAATGCCTATATTTCTCCACTGGTTTCAAAAATGGGCTCAGAATTACTTTGTGTATTTTGTCTAAACACTGCCTATTAGCTTTTTAAAGATCTAATTCCCAAAACTCCCACAGAGGAGTTAAACTGAGGATTAAACAAAAGTAAACACAAGGAGGAGTTAAGAGGGCAAAGAGCAGAAAGGAAAGGAAAGCAAAGCAAAGCAAAACCCTAAACACAGGAGGGAAATATCAGTTTTATCGCACTCCAGTACAATACAGAAGAAAAAGAGAGCTCTGACTAGAGCCAAGTGTTTTCTTAGATGAACAGGCAAAAGTGGCAGGATAGCAAAGGACAGCAATGGACAGGACAGACTAAGACAACTGATAGCACAGGGTCACGGACTGGACAAAAGGAATGTTACGAAAGACAAAAGTAGTAGCCCGAAGAGCTCTGCAATAAGTATTGGTGAATACAGAGTGGTGGAGGAGGCAAAATCCAGACACCTGCAGATGGCAAACTGAGGACACAGGCAATTTCCTGTGCAAAAAAGTGACAGGAATAAGGACTGTCACCCATGCTCCAATAACTGCCAAAAGCAAATGCTGTATTTGAAAGTAGGACAGCCCGAGATGTTCACTGTCCTTTTTAATATGCACGTGTATAAAGATTGTATAAAAGACCTACACTGGACGGGAGCTACAGATTCTGCAGCCATCCTTTGACAATCTGCTCACCAACTCTCTGTGGACAGAACACACTGAAGGATGAAGGGGCCAGTAATTACATCGCTTTTGTGACTCAGAAGTCATCTGATATACAACTCAAAACCATATGCTCTGGACTGCAGCATCTCAGCCCTTTCAGCCCTTCTCCAAATGAACAATTCTAAGAAGAAAGATCTAACACCTTTCCAAAGATGAAGATACAGGGTCATGGGCATTTTCCGAAAGTTTCACTTCTTCCTTTTTTTGTTTGTTTGTTTTTTTGGTACCAGTGATTGAACTGTGGTCCTTGCGCTTGCAAGGCAGGTGGCAGCACCACTAAGCTAAATCCCCAGCCAGAAGTCTCTTCTTGTAAAATGAGAAATGGCTGGAGAAATTCAGACCAGATGTAAAAAATAAGCCTATCAGAATAAAAATTTTTTGGGGGGGTGTACCGGGAATTGAACTGCAGACCTTGCGCTTGCTAGGCAGGCAGGGAAACCACTGAGTGCCCTATCAGAATAAATTTACAATCTTGCTTCTTGATGGCTTAACAGTGCTGATGAAAGGGCTATTTTTCTTTATGCTCATCCCTTACATTGAAGCTATGCAAGGACATTTGGAGAGTTCCTGCACATGTTTCAAGTGTTCATGAAAGTTTTAAACTGAAATATTTCAACACTGTTGGACTTTAAAAGAAATCATATTAATCACTATGTGAAATAATGGAAGAAAAGTCCACTTTCTGCTTCCTTTGATCACTGTCAGGTACCTTTAGAGAAAGACAATTTAAGAACCAAGAGTTCAACAAGGACTAAAATGTTCCAATCTGTAGCATTTTACTTGTACATACTTGTCCTCGGCTAGGTCAAGATCCCTAGTGTTCCTGAAGTCTTCTCTTCTTTTCAGGCCCTAGTGCTTCATGTGATCTCTTAAAATGTGGCGCCCAAAGGACTGGGGATTTAGCTCAGCGGTTTGGTGGCCTGCCTTGCAAGCACAAGAACCTGAGTTCAATCCCCGGTACAAAAAAAAAAAGTGGCACCCAGAAGTAATGCAACAGATGTCAATAAATTATTTTCCTCCTCCCTCTTTAAAAAAAGAGCTGTGCATTCATACTGTAGTTTATTATGAAATAGTTCTCTCCTCCTCCCAAATATTTTTCTGTCAAACTAATACCAAATTAGAGCTTATCCAATAAATACTTGTTTAGCTGTCTTTCTGGCCTAAAAGCTAGGATTTTATTCTCTTTTTACAAAAGAGACAGACAGGGTCTCACTGTGTTGCTTGGGCTGGTTCTGAATGCTTACGCTCAAGAGATGATCTTGTCTCAGCCTGCAGAGTATCTGAGACTACAGAAAAGGGCCAGGCAGTGGCTTATGCTTACTATTGATCTAATATCATCTAACTGGGACAGGGCTAGCATGAGTTCTGACCAGACTAGACCAATCTAATCCTTGAGAAAAATACTTTCTGAGGATTAATCCCCTTTGGACTAATTTATTCTAAGTTTAGAGTAGTCTGGAGATTGAAAAAATAAAACAGGTCTTTTCAGCTTATAAATAAAGAGGAAAGGGCTGGGGATTTAGCTCAGTGGTGCTACCACCTGCATCACAAGCACAAGGTCCTGAGTTCAATCCCCTGTACAAAAACAAAACAAAAAAACAAAAAAACAAAAAAAAAAAAAAAAGGGAAAAGGTAGAATGACTTAGCTGCTGAACATATTTTAAATTTCTCATAATGATCTGGATAACTCTTGATGTTTAAAAGCCAATACAATTTCTCATATATAAGCAAAACAATATTCAAAATATATCTGTTAAAAATGACATGTAATATTGAGTAGTAATCATTCATATATATTAAACATTTACTACAGCTCAACTTTTTTATTCATTATCTCAGGTAATCCCCCAAATCACCCTATGATGGGCTTAGAGAAGTTATGAAAATACGTGTCCATAAGCAAAGTTTTGTTCATTTTAATGAAACATCCTTGTGATCGTTCAATGAGGGATGATTATTTTTTTTTACTCGTACATGTTTGCTATATCTAATTACAGTCATTGTGAGCAGTTAACACGCATGTAACACATCTTGATTGTTTTACTTCCCCTTTCTCCCTTCCCTGTCTCCTCCCTCCATCTCTAGATCCCCTTCCCATGCAATGATCATTTTCCGATGATTTCATAAGCATCTGCTTCCATAATGTTGGCTGGATTTATTACTCTACCATGATTATATGATGGCCAGTGCAAAACCTAAACAACGGATTACAGTAAATCATTACTGACAGACAATAGACAAGAATGAAACAAGTATCTAGTATTCTGATTACTAAGCACTGGAAGACACTCCTTAATGCGAAAATTACAGCAACCCCCTCTTTTCAGAATGCACTGTTATAATTTGCTCTTCTGTTCTACTACAGTACTATTTAAAATGTAATATCTTAAGTATTTTGAATTTCTGAAATAAGTAAACAGAATCTGACAAAAAAGTGAAAATTTTAAACACTACCCAAAGCATTATCCTAAATCAGAGAATAAGTAGAGCTACAGTTGATAAATTACAAAATGTCAGGTGAGAGGCCCAGGCTGGGGGCATGTCCTGCTCAGCTCTTTAGATACCACCAGAGCAGAACAGCAAACCAGAAGGAGGCAGCCACTGTAGCAGACCCATTAATTCACTTAAAAATATACACACTACTTTAATACGTAAAAGTCCATATGGACGAAGTGCCACTGGTTAATAGGGGCACATTGCCTTTATTTTCACTGAGAAAATATGAAAGGCCAGGACTGTAATATAATACATTCGCAAACACGTGGGTTTTCCAGAGACTGGCTGTAACAATACACACTCTTCACTGCTTGCCTGCTCCTATCAGACGCTTATTCCTACATGATCCCCCGACTCCACAGCCAAGCAAGCAGGAAAAGTTAACACATGGAGGCACTGGCAAGAATGGGAAGCGAACCAAGAGCCAGAAACCGGTGTCTCCGTGGGTTTTCCTCCTACACAGAGGAGCTTTTTTCAAATTACCTTTGACAGAAAGGGGTGGGGCCCACTGACCCCTGTGCCGACAAAATGCTAGAGCACAGAAAGCCGTGGATCTGTGCATAGGACGCAGGCAGGCAGCCTCACTCCCAGGGCAGGCCTGGAGGATGTGCAGACTGTGCAGACACAGGGGCCCTGGTGCTCAGGAGGAACCTGGCTGGCACTTGGTGCAGTGCTCCATCCCAGCCAGAAATCTGAGTTTTCCTGTTCTCTGTGCACAGGGTTTTACCGACTGCCTCCTCCATGTTCCTTCACACTGTCCTTTTTCTCCATTAGAATTACTACTTCTCCCCTGCTCCTCCACACATTCAAGCAACAGCTTGCTGACGGATTTCCTCCCTCAAAATTTTATAATTAGCCTAGCCTTTCTAAATGGCATAATTAATCCTGCATAAAATCATTTCCTTCTGTAAAATAATCCAGTCACTGCCCAGTGACTTCAGCCAGGGATAGAGTTTGTAGATTATTTTGTTGACTTTCAGAAACACCACGCTGCTGCTTCTAGGAATGCTCTCACCCTACTCACTTTGACCATGGCCTTCCCGTATGACCTGGCACCCAAGCAAGCTGGATAAATGAGAACCTTCCCCTGGGGATTTGTTAAGATGGAAGAAGCTGGGAGACTGGGCAGGGCTGCAGAACGGGGAATGAACTTAAACCGCATGTAGAAAACATCCTCAACCCTCTATTTTTTAATTTTTGAGACATGGTCTGGCTAAATTGCACAAGCCAACCTTGCACATAGGATCCTGTTGTCTCACTTTCTCAAGTAGCTGGGAGCACAAGGTGCCCCGACGCCTGGTAAGGTTCATAATTTTAACACTCAAATGCTATCAGCATGTTATCTTCCATGATTCCCACCAAGGTGGGAAAGCTGTCAATACCCAGAAAGAATTAAGAAAAGTCAAGTTCTAACAGTCTGAGGTGTTGGTTCTAGCTTCCTGAGACCCAGCAGATATCTCTAATTTTCTGTAACCACTGCTTGGATATTCTGAGGCGATAATTTCCTTTTTGCTAAAGTAATCCAAGCTGTGTTTCTATCCCTTGCATTATACATGACAAGGCATTTCATCACTTGGTTCTTACCTCTCCTTCTATTCTATTTCCCCTGTACCCTTATACACATAAAGTCTGTAAAGAACACTTTAGTCCACGAATTCAACACATTGTTTCACCTCTCTGCCGCTGCACCTCTAATTCTAAGACTGAGGTAATCTCTATAAAGTCTTTCCTAATATTCCACTGGACGGAGCCAGCACCCACATCTTGCTTTACAGTGGCCTATGCATAAGTTCAAGTTCTTGTACTCGGCATTTTGCAATTGATTGCCCTCACCCTAGATAATGGCAGTTGGCAAAATGGTTAATAACTTGGACTCTGGGGCCAGCTGCCCAGCTCCCCACTGAGTAGAAGTTTCTTCTCTGCAGGCCAAGCAAAGCTTTGTGCCTTATCACCCTCTCACCCATAAACAGAAATAACAACAGCACCTACTTTACAGCGCTTATGTTTTCACAACATGTTTACAACAGTGACCAGCTGTTTGGAACTCTTATTGTGGTTCTTATCACAATCCTTGAAAGCAGAAACTAAAGAACCATGATTTTTGCCTTCCCAGAATGTGGCACTATGTCTGCCCCAAGGGAATGAGCAGATAGACATTTGTTGGCTTGACTTTTGAAGATTAAGCCAAGCGGACCTAATGAGAACTCAAGGAAGAAGTCAGAATACTCCTGATCATTCTGAGCTTTATAAATGCTATTTCCAGCACTCGTTTCTTGGGAAAAGCCATAAGCAGGCAGAAATAAAACGCTCTGAGGACCTAAGTATACGAAGAGACCTGAAGACAAATCTGCTACTGAGCGTGGGCATCCCACGGCTTCCACGCTTAGACGCAAGACCAACTATATACCGCCAATTAACTCCAAGCCAGCGACAGAAAACTTCTCCCCTGACCTAAGGATTGTGAGCGCACCTGAGATTGAAATATTTAAGTCGGCAGCAGTGGACGCAGTGCCCAACACTGACTTACTTAACGAAAAAGACTAGTAATAGAGACTAAAGTCTAGAGAAACCGGGCGGCGTGCTTAGCTGCGCGGGCCGAGACCCAGCGTCGCCGCCGCCCGGGCGATCCCAGGA
>NW_022900926.1:21728418-21735777 GCF_012274545.1 Fukomys damarensis | reverse complement strand
GGCGGGGTTTCCCAGCTGGGGCGGCTCCCGCGGTCCCCTCCAGTCCCCGCCCGACCTCACACGGCCGCGGATCCGCCGCGAGCGACAGTACCCGAGGACGGCTCTGGTTCCACCGTGCTCATCTCGGCTTTGCTTCCGGACTGCACAAGAAGGATCAGAAGGACGAGGACTGCCATGCCAGCACCCTCGACCCCTAGACCCAGCTCAGAGTGACGGCAGGGTGCGCCACATACGGCCTGACAGCCCAGGCCTGACCCTACGTCAGTTCCGCCTGCACTCTTTGAGGGCACGAGGCGGGGCTGAGGAGGTGTGGTGGGCGTGGCTGCGAAGCAGGGCTGGGTGGGCCAACCCCGGGAGGAGGCGGGGCCAACCCTTCGCCTTGGAGGTAGGGAGTAGCCAGGGAGACCCTGAGTGGGCCTGACGCGGGAAGGCGGGACCTGAGGACGGAGTTAAAACCCCGACGGGAAGCCGGGAGTGAGAGGGTAAAGTGGCTGTGTGGGAGCGGAGTGGGAAGTGGGGCCAGGCCCGAGGTCGAGAGTAGGCGAGGCGGGCAGAGCTTACTCGGGAAGGGGCTGCTTCACGCGAGTCACAGGCAGTGAACGCCGCAGTCTATGGTTAAGATTTGGGCTAGTGCCTACGTGAGAAACCTGAGTCCCAAGTTGAATCGCCTTTTATTTCAGCTTGGCATCCCGTCCGCAATTCTTCCTGTCTGTGTAGTGTCCTGGGGTTGCAGAACTTTGGTCCACAGCCTGGACGTCGCACGGAGGCATCTCAGCATGAGATTTTAGAACAGAAAGAGCCCTTAAAGGTCTTCTCCAATCCCGGCAGTTTTGTTGGAGGAATCTAAGCTCGTGAAATGGCTTGTGCAAGCTTCCACAACCCAAATCCATTGGGCTTGGCCAAGAACGCCTTTGTTCTTGGAGAGAAAACTACTTGCATTACTTTTTTAGGAGTGAAATGTCGAATAGCGAGTCTTTAGTTGGCATGCTCCCCTTCCCTCCAGCCACACTGGTCTTGCCGAGCCTGTGCTCCATTCCGCACATGGTGGACTACTCGGTCTGCTTCCATGTTTAACTCGGTCTTTTGCTAATAGTTTAAATCATAACCCATTCCCCCATTCTCTTTTTAACCCTGCCCTATTTTTCATAGCACTTTCCATTTTTCCCCACCTAAAATATGTACTTTGATTTTACTATCTCTCGCTTAGAATGTAACTACACGGCTGAAATGTTTGTTTGAAACTGAATTAGTGTTTGTGGAGTGAAGGAATACAATGTGCTAGCTTTAAGCAAAATTGTAGAGAACAAAAACCACAAGAAGAGATTGCCCAAACTAGAGAGGAATTCTCAGCTAGATCATCTCAGTCCTCAAACCTTACTATACATGTAAACCTTAGGGATCTAGAGAAAATGTGTACTTTGACTCAGCAAGTCTGATTCAGGTTAGAAAATAAGGTTTTGCCTTTCTGACAAAGTTCGCAGGAATGGCAATGCCCTCAGCTATAGGAACACACCTTGACTAGGAAGACTTTAGCTGAATCTAGACCACCTTAGGAGATAATATTTCCTTTGTTTTGCTTGTGATGTCTGTTACATGAAAGGCACCTTCTAATCATTACAGATGGAAGGGCACATAACTGATTGTTGCTGGTGAGGAGAGCATGGATTACCATAGATCATAATATTCAGCTTGTAAATGCTTTTGTAGTACCCAGAACTCAGGTGAAGATTAAGGTGCAAGGCATTTGTTAGGGGTGTCTTGGAGTAAACTCTTGTGAAAGGAAGATGGAGGAAGGAGAGCAGAAGTTCATCCATGATACCATCCCAACCATTTTCAGGAGACCCACAGAACTTTGAAACTGGGATGGCCCCAAGGAAATTGTGCTGAGTTGGTAAAAGGGGCTGGGCCTTAAGCCCAGCACTGATTAGGCACTGAATGCAAACTGGCCCTGGAACAGGGCATGATTTGGAACTCTCTTTAATGGGGGGAGCATTCCCCAAAGAAAGCTGACAGCAGAGGGTGTCTACTAACAGTACTCTGAGTAGTAGGGAGGAGACGGAACTAAGTCTTCTGTTCCTGAAGGAGGATTTGGGTGAACATCACAATCACAGCCCTGTGCTAGTCATTTGAATACTAAAGGTGTTTACCAAATCATTAAATATCATGTGTGTGTCTAATATGGCTCCGTGCTGAGATACAGATGTGAGGTGAGACAGATGTGGGCCCTGACTTCAAGGAGTTTACAGTCCACTGAGGGAGATAGGCATTGTCTTAGTCATTTTTCTCATTGCTAGGATGTAATATCCAACACATGCAACTTAAGGGAGGAAAGGTTTCATTTTGGCTCACAGTTTGTAGAGATTTCAGTCCATAGTCTGTTGGCTCCCAGCAGGGCTGTAGAGCTGAGGGGAAGCAGAGAACATGAAGAGAGGAACTGGGGAAGGAGATAAACTCTGCAGGCTGTGCCCCCAGTGAACCACTTCTTCCAGCCAGACCCTGCCTAACAGCAAGTAGGCGATACTGCCCCATAATCCAGTCACCTTCCAAAAACCCCACTTATGAGTGCCTGAGGCTTTGTGGGGACATCTAAATATAAACCATAGCGCTCTGCCTCAGCCTTCCAAAGACTTCCTTTATGCAATGTGTATTTTCAAAGTCCATCTCTTAGAGTTGCCAACATCTTTATAGGTCCAGAATTGCTGAAAAGTCTGTCCAAACTCTCCTCTAAAATTTTAGGTAAACTCTTATCTGTGAGCACTATAAAAACAAAAAAGACATTAAATATTGCTAAAATACAATGGAACAGGGTAAAAATTCCTGTTCCAAGAGGAAAAAAATAGGGGGATAGAAAGCAAGTGGACCAAAGCAAGGCTGAAACCCAGTAGGGTTAACATTAAATCCTGTAGCTCTGTATCTAACACATGGGGAAGCTATGGTGAGATGTAAGCTTCAAATACCTTGGATTTCCCTTGTGGCTTCTTTCTTGAGCTGGCTCTGCTCTTCATGGCCTGCAGCTTTCCTGAGCAGACATTCCATGTTCCTGGCTTCTTCAGCTTTCTAAGGCCTCCGCAGCTCTTTTGGCTTCACACTCAAGCATCAAGCACTGCCTTCTTTGGGGCACGCTGCCTTGCCTAGGGATTTTTCTGAAATCTGGGTGGAAGCTTCCCTGACCCCACAACTCTCGGATTCTGCTTACCTGTAAAACCAGCACCACGCAGATGACCCTCTCTATCCAGATGACTCTTCTGAGTTTCAGTGTAAACCTGGCTAAAAGTCCCTAACAGAATCCATGCTGCTGCCCCAACATTAAGCTACCTTGATGTTTACTCCACAAGATTAACTAGAATACCACCCTTAAAGTTAGTTTCCTACAGAGTCTCAGGATATGAGCAAAATGTAGACAAATTTTCTGCAAGAGTGTAACACACATGGTCTGGATTCCAAGGGCTACAGAAGTCCTTCTTCCCAAATGAAATATCTTTTTACCAGCTGCATTGTATCAGCCACCAGGTCTGGCTCCAACCAGAATCCCCCATCACATTCAGTTTATAGTATTATAATACTGCTTCTGTAGCCAGCATCTCCAAATCTTTCAAAACTCTTCCTGTGAACCAGTTTCAAAGGCTTCTGAAATGGATGGTCAGGCAGCATTCACAGCAACAATCCAACCTCTCTGATACCAAAGTCTGTCTTAGTCATTTTTCTCACCATTTGAACATAATACCTAACATCTGGCAAGGAGGGAAAGTTTGTTTTGGCTTACAGTTTGTAGAGGTTTCAGTCCATAATCTGATAGTTTAAAGGCGGGATGGCATGGAAGAGGAGCATAGCAGAGCAATAGCTGCTCATGTGTGTCTTTGGGAAAGTAGAGATTATGATGGGAGGAATTAGGGAAGGAGACAAACCCTTCCAGGCCGTACTCCAAGGGACCTACCTCTTCTGACCAGATCCTACCTAGTAGCAAGTCAATTATATCACCCCTATAATCGAATCAGCTTTCAAATAGCCCACTTATCAATGCTTGGGGATTTAGAGGAACATCTAGATGTATACCATAGCAGGCATCAAATAGGCATTTCATCTGTAACTGCATCAGAAATTGTAGTGGTGGTCCCCATGGAGAGCAACAAGATGAAAGGAGCATAAATAGAGACCTAATAGTAAAACTTGTAAGTAAATCATTTCTAAAGGAGGTTACAGTTATGCTATGGCCTGATAAAGTGGGAAGATAAGGGAATCACAGGCTAAGAGGTAGGATGAAGATCAATAAAATATAAATATTTTAAACCCAATGTACAAAATTTGTAAAGCCAGAACAGAAGGAAATGAGCAGTGTGCCAGCTTTCCTTGTAAATTTCCAATGTCTAATGGCCAAAGAATATCATAGTATATTGTTGAATTTTTAAAACCATGAAATCAAATTTAGGGTGAGGAGTAGATTGTTCCAAAACCAACTGTACACTGGAGTGCTGCTCAGAAGCAGGGCTACATTTTGAAGGCCACATTCACTTTGACTTAGAAGAAATTAACAAGACAAGTAAAATAAATCACAAATACAGTATGAGCCAATGAAATCAGACCCAGGGTATGCAGTGTGCACTGTGCGTTTGGCCTCCGGCTCTGTGTGTTTCCTTCCCCTTTCCCCAGGATAGAATCTCTCCTGTTAACTTTTAAAGGAGACAACATGAAAACTTGTGTCTGAAACATACAGTTTTTGGTTCTCTTGATTATTTTATAAATTATAGCCAGTGCCCTTGCCTTCCTAAATTTACCTGTGTCTGTGCCTCCACACTGTCCCATACTTAACTTTGTTTTGTTATAGCATTAATTACCATCTGGAGATTTCATTGGAAATCACATATATTTATATATAGACACATGTGCATATATATGTATATATGTATACATAGGAATATATATGTATGATATATATTCTTCACAAATAATTGCTAAAATTGTGATAATCATTACCAAACACAGCACCAGGAATACAGAATGGTACATTTGATATCTAATTATAAATTATGTTGGTAGGTTATAAAATTGGACTTATTTTAAGAACTTCATATATGTATGTGTATGTATACGAGCACACAGATAAATTGTTTTCATTTGTATCTTTTCTACTAGAAAATGAACTTATTTTTTCAAGCTGCTATGGGCCCTGCACTTAGACAAGTGCCTGCCATTCTATAACATTAATTGAATAAATACATAAACAAATAAAACAAGCATATAATGAAATCCAGAATTGAAGCAGATATAGTTAAATTTATGATGGATTAATTTATTACTGAGTCGCTGATGAGAATTTAGGGATGTTTGGAGACTCTTTAGAGAGTACCATACTGGTACTAAATAAAGCAGTATCTGTTCTTTTGCTGTACATCTCTCTTAGCTTGAATGCTGACATCTGATGATATCAGACCAGCCCCTGCTTAATGGCAGTTATCCAAAGACAGCAATCCTTTAGTCGAGGTGTCCTCAACTTCTTGGCCACATACCACTATGGCCCACTAGGAACCAGGCTGCACAGCAGAAGGCGAGTAGTGGGCAGGCAAGCAAGTAAAGTGTCTTCTGTATGTACAGATGCCCCTCCATCACTGGCATTGCCACCTGAACTCCATCTCCTGTCCGATCAGTGGTGGCATTAGATTCTCATAGGAGTGTGAGCACCACTGTGAGTTGTGCATGTAAGGGATCTAGGTTGCACACTCCTTTTTGAAAATCTAATGCCCAGTGATCTGAGGTGGAGGTGGAGTAGTGTTGCTTGCACTGCAGAGTGGCTACAAACACAGATTAATATTAGCAACTACCACCAGCAGCACATTTCAGTGATGCATAATGGGTCACAAAATGTGCTTATTTGTGTGACATATTGAACCTGCTCAATGAATTCTATCGTTCACTTCGAGGGAGAATGATAACTGTGTTCAATTCAGTAGATAAAAAGGTGTGTTCAAAGCCATAGGGAAATTATGGTGGTGATGAATGAACCCTGGGATTTTTGATGTATTTCAAATATTAGCAGAGATTTTTTTCTTTTTATTGAGTGTATTGGTACAATCTAGGTCTATAATACAGTTATATTCATTACTGGGATCCTGTACCTTTACATGACAGGTCTTGGTTCTCATTTTTTCCCCTTGTCCCTGCCCTCTCTTCACCCCCCACTTCCCCATTTACAAACTCTTTATTTCCATTCTTTCATTTTCTCATATTTTTCGTTTCCCTTATTTCCTTTCTCCTACCCTTCCCACTTTCCCTACACCTTTAGCCCTTTTAACTTCCCCATTTACAAACTCTTTATTTCCATTCTTTCATTTTCTCATATTTTTTCGTTTCCCTTATTTCCTTTCTCCTACCCTTCCCACTTTCCCTACACCTTTAGCCCTTTTCTTCCTATTTCACACTCTTAATTATCCCATTAGGATCTTGTGTACTATTATAGTTTTTCAAACCAGAGAAAATATTCAGTATTTACACATGTGTGACTTATTTATTTCACTTAGGAGTATATCCTCAATATGTATCCATTTTCCTATGAATGACTCTAATTTCTCATTCTTTATGGCTGAGTAGTATTCCATTTTATAGAAAAACCACATCTTCTTTATCCAGTTTCTAAGTTTTAGCTATTACAAACTGTGCTGCTATAAACATTGGTGCACATATATCTCTGAGGTATGATTCTTTTAATTCTTTTGGAAAGATACCCAGCAGAGGGATGGCTGCGTCAAATGGAACCTCTAGACCTAGCTCTTTGAGGTATCTCCATATTGATTTCCATAGTGGTTGCACCAGTCTGCACTCCCACCGACAGTGGAGAAGGGTTCCTTTCTCCCCACAACCCCGCCAACATTTGTTATTGTGTGATTTCTTGATAGCAGCGATTCTTTGTGGGATGAGGTGGAATCTCAGTGTTGTTTTCATTTGCATCTCCCGAATGACAAGTGATGTGGAACATTTTTTCATATATTTACTTGCTGCTTTTACTTCTTTGTCTGAGAAATGTTCATCTCAGATGCCCATTTTTGAATTGGGTCTTTATATTTGGGGGGGGCTGGTTGTTTTGAGTTCTTTATATATTCTAGATAATAGTCCTTTGTCTGAGAGGCAGCTGGTAAAAATTTTTTCCCACATTGTAGGTTGTCTCTTAGTTCTGTTGATGGTTTCTTTTTCAGTGCAGAAGCTTTTTAATAAGATGAGATCCCAGTTGCTGATTCTTTCTGCTAGTTCCCATGCTGCTGAGGACTTGCTCATAAAGTCTTTTCCAATGCCAATGTCTTCAAGAGTTCTGCCTAATATATCTTCCAGCAACTTTAGTGCTTCTGTTTTAATATTTAGATCTTTAATCCA
>NW_022900926.1:21722224-21728110 GCF_012274545.1 Fukomys damarensis | reverse complement strand
ATGGCTTTTGCTATTCTAGGTCTCTTATGGTTCCAAATGAATTTTTGGATTCTTCTTTTTAGTTCTATGAAATATAGTGTTGGAATTTCAATTGGTATTGCATTGAATCTGTATAGCAGTTTTGGTAGTATGGCCATTTTCACTATGTTGATTCTTCCTACCCAGGAGCAGGGGATATCTTTCCATTTTCTTATATCTTCTTCAATTTCTTTTTTCAGAGTGCTGTAGTTTTCAGTGTAGAGGTCTTTTGCTTCTTTTGTTAGATTGATTCCCAGATACTTCATTTTTTGGGGTGTTATTGTGAAAGGAATTGTTTCCCTAATTTCTTGTTCAGTGAGTCTGTTATTTGTGTATAAGAAGCCTACTGATTTTTGGGTGTTGAACTTGTATTCAGCTCCTCTAGCAGAGATTTTTGAAAGAGACTGAGTTGGGTCCTTCTTTCACCAAGTTGTTGTATGACCACCTATCTCAGCTTTCAAAAGAGTTCCAGCATTACTTTCCAACCACAAAAGTTTACTGAACAGGGAGAGAATGGGCCTATGATCCATTTGTGAGTAAGCCAGACATATTGCCTTTTCTGTGCTAGAAGACCATCAACTGTTTGAAACCGCAAATGATGGTGGCCTTAAAAGTACGTTTGAGATGGCTTTAATTCTTTCTGCCCCCAACTCCCAGATTTATGGAAAAATTGTCTTCCACAGAACCAGTACCTGGCACCAGAAAGATCAGGGACTGATGATCTTGCAGATGACTTGTCTTAGAGTGCTGCCCACGATAGACATCACATGCTACATGGTGCAGTGGCAGATATTGTTTGCTAGAATATTGATGACATATTTTCTCAAATTCCTACCTCTCTGCTATAAAAGTTTAATTCTATTTGCCAATATTTGTGGCAGCTGGTATAGTCTTCTGACATAGTTTTGGTCAATAAGACATAAACAGACTTCTGTCTTTGTCTCTGTGTCTCCCCCACCCATGGTGCGGCATCACTGGAGGGCATTCTGGTAGGGCCTTTTCATTTCATAGAAGGGACAGATGTAGCAGGAGAGTTTGCTTGCCTTGATCCTTTTCCAGTCTTTCTGCTTTGAATGTGGAGACCATGATGTGTAGCTCTGCAATGGCTATCCTGCAACCAAAAGACAAGATTGAGGATAAAAATCAGCAGCTAAAAACGGGGGGGGGATAAGGAGATTGGAAGCCTGAATCACCAGTGCTCACAATGAACAGCTGAGCTAATGCCTGAGACTACCTACTCTACCTCTGGACTATTGTTATAGGAGAAAAAAAATAGACCCCCATTGATTTAGGCCACCATCAATTTGACCTTCTGGTAATTATGCTGACATTTTTTTCTCACTCAGTGCCAGGCCACGCTAAAGTGCTCCTTCATAGCGTTGTAACATATACCACAATGGAGAAGAGAATGTTTGAGGGAAAGGAGGAAATGAGAAAAGAAGAAACCACAAACTTACGTGCAGAAGGTATAAGATTAGAACAGTAAGAAAAAAAAAACACAAAAATGCAAAAAACAAACAAACAAAAAAACAACCCTGGTTGATGGGGAGAATGAGAACATGCTGAGATCTTACAGCTACAGCAGCAGCCAGGGCTTGGCGGGAGTGCTATGGACCCTGAACTGTGCTCTGTGGGCACTAGCTCCTTGTTGAGTCTTTCCTGGGCTAATTCTCCAGAACATCTTTACAATATCCCTTGTCACTAAAGGCAATCAGAGTGTCTCTATTTCATGCAACTAAGAGAGCTCAACGTACATAGTTTCTAGTCTTGAGTCTCAAAAAAAAAATGTTGCTATCATATTCTCTGAGAAAGTATTTCTCAACATCACACTGGGCTAATAAAGCTATTTGAAAAAGGAAGTAACCAACCTAAAGAAGCACACAGTATGTGCTCGGTGCCCATCATTTCCTCTTTCATGTCTCTTCCCCTGCAGTCTGTGCACTGGAAAGAGAACTCACCACTCTCATGCCTTGTGCCCTCTTACTGATTGTGGACACCCAGTGACCTCCTACTTCGAGAATATCTAGCACTGTCCTGATTCACAAGGCTTCGACTTACTGCCTCTCTCCACTCTGATCTTTTATCAACATTTAGGTAAAATGGGTCTATATCCTGTAGGCAGATCCTCTTAGATGGCTCTGGGTAGTGATAGTTAAATAAGTGAACTTATTGACATCAGGATTTAATAATCACTTTGGGCTCAGCACTCCAAGTATATATTTGGGCATTATAACAGTTTTGAACTAGCAAAAACAATTAGCAAACAATGTCAACTAAGAAATAATAACTGGTAAAACAATGAACTTCCAATAGTGTCTTTAGTGGTTTTGACAGGGAGTAGAAAATAAAATATCTTGCCTTGCACAAAGGGGTCTTTTAAACGGTGCTTTTCAAATATTATTTGTTTATAGTAAATAATTGTGCCTGCTTCCTTTTCTCACAATTCTTATTCCAGAGGCCATGCAGTGCACACCAGATGTCATCCTACATGTGCTGGTGTGGGCTGCAGGCAAGGACACCCCCCAAACTGAATCTGTGCATTTATATCTGACAAAGAGGTATTCACTCCCTCTGAGATCTGAAGAGAAATCTATTGTTCCCCAGTATAAACAATTTCTCCATGGGAACACAAAGAAGGATTCGGGTGTTTTTATCTTTTGGAATTAAAATAAAGTTCTCCACAGGATAGCTAAAACCAAAACCTCTCCTTTATATCCGGGAGAGGCCACATGACCCTGGGGGTCCGCTCCTTCCTGATGTGAACAGACACTTTCAGGAAGAAAGTTCTCTAGAAGGCTCATCAGCTAATCACTCTTAAATTAAATTCTAAGCTTGCTTGCTTAGCTCAGATCCCAAGTCTCAGTAAAATCTTCTCAAAAACCTTAATGATGTAAAAATGTAAGAATATTTTTTCTCTATTCCATGGTGAGTCTCAGGCTCACCTCTCAGTGGTGTCACATGCTGCTTGACTTATGGTTACCTTCTTGCTTTTGTTTTTTAAAAATCTTTATTAAGTTTATTGGTACAGTATAGGCATACAATACAGTTACATTCATCATTGGGATCTTGTACCTTTACAAGACTTATCTTGGTTCTTATTTTTCCTCATTCCCCAGACCTCCCTTCCCTGTTTACAAAGACATTGTTTCTATGTTTTTCCTTTTTACATATTTTTTTCTTTTTTGCTTTTTCCCTTTCCCCTATCCCTCCCACTTCCTCTATTCTTTTAGACCTTTTTTCCCCATTATACAATATCAATTATACATATTGATCCTTATTTACACTCTTAGTTTCTCACACCAGAGAAACACATCCCTGCAGAAAAGATGTGGGCCTCCATCACTTTGGGTAGGTTTGAGAGAGCCACAGAGAGAGCCACAGACATATTTACTAGGCAGAACCAAAGGAGTACACACTCAGAAAATGTGTGGGTGTTAGAAGGGAGAGAGCGCACTGTGGTTTGGAGTATTTATGTGGTCTTGGTGTTATGTGGTCACCTGAAGACAGATGGATCTACGATGTTTGTTCTCTGAGTTGTTTATCTTTTAGGTAGTGTTTTTCAGGTTATTCTTTCGTGGGTTAAACCAAAAACTGACCTTATCAACTTGACTACAAAGAAACCGTCTGCATGTGTTGTGATTTAGAGATATACATAATTAATAGTGCTGTTACTTTGAGGATGACAATCTTTGGCATTTATGGGTGTATAGTATCCGAAGAAAAACACAGGCCCACTTTATGGATTTAGTGTATATTTAAGACTTTTAGGAGTTTAGGGGGAAGGAGCATGAACAGGAAACAAGAACAGAAACAACAGGACTAGGGGTGAAGAGGGCTTTGTGAACTTGGGTAACTTTGTTAATGTCTTGAAGCTGTCATTTTCTCAAAATTACAATTTTAAAATTACAATTTTCCTCTTCTTTCTACTTGCCTGTAGTTCCTCTATCATATCTCAATACTTCTCCCCAATTCCTTGTCTTCATAAAATTAGCTATACAAATTCACAGGTTTCCCTTTTTCTTTGGATCTATATTTTCTTATGAAAGCTCCCATGTCATTTAAATTTTATGCTAAATAAATTTTTATGCTTTTATTTTATTAATCTCTTTTTTTTAAATAAATTCCTTAGGCATGAACCTGAGAATGGGTAAGAAAATTTATAATCAGTACCTTGATCAAAGAATGTACGTATATGTAGACCTTTCAAAGAGAATTAAAATAAGCTAAATTTGTGTGAGCAAAGAATTTATGCTTGAATTTTGGACTAGAAATGAAAAAGTAATCTCTTACTACTCCAAATGATGTTGAGAACAGTTTTATCTACATATGGGACCTTGTCATCTGGAAGTATATGTTAATTTTGTCACAGAAATAGTTGCGGGTTAGGAGTGAGAGAGACAGTCTTTTCTTTAGCTTTCTAGATATTTTTTGAGAGAGGCAGTGGGGTGCTGTGATCAAGCAGGAAGTCCCTGAAGCTGGACCACTGGGACTTAGTAGCCCTTAACCGTCGATTAGTCATGTGATCTTGGGCACATCACAAGGTGCCGGTTAAGTTTCATTGTTTCAATGTGATTGGCTTGGGGAAGCTGCCCAGGGAATTAATAAAGCACACTTTTGCGTTTATGTGTGGGTAGAAAATGGAGGATCGGCCTTGGGATGTATATCTGGGCCCTGCCTACTTGCTCTGTGCTCTTCTCCCCATGCTCTGCTTTCAGCCATCTCAAGTTGAGTAGCAGTCCTCAACCATGCTTTTCTGCCATGATGTTTCGTGCTTTGAAATAAAACCCATGTACTGAAACCCCTGAAACTGTAAGTAAACTTCTCCTTGATTTTGGGAGTCAGGTAGTTTTTCCCAGCAATGGGAAAGCTGACTTCTGTTACTTGTAAAGTGCAGATAGGAAAATAGATCCCACATAGGATACTTGTGAAGGTTAAATGAGATAATTGTGAAAAATGCTTAGTCTTTTCCCTGACAAATAAGTAAATATTAGCTGTGTGTCATTAGTAGCTAGAGTCCTCCTCACCCCTTCCCTCCAAGAGCTTCATCAGAGAGAGAGAAAGAGAGAGAGAGAGAGAGAGAGAGAGAGAGAGAGAAATTTATAAACTAAAAAGTGTCATATTGCTTTATCTTATAGTAGAAGTGTATAGCAGGTCTACAGAAGGAAAATATCATTCTATTTCAAGGGGTGGGAAGTGGTCAGGAAATTTTTTATAATAACTTTGAGCTTAATCTTAAAATCAGTTTTTACGTGAGTTCTTAGTTCAAATAGTTCTAGAGGAAGAGATTTTAAGCTGTATATTTTCCCTGTATACTAGTAATCAGTAACTCTAGTTTTGAAAAACAAGCTTACTTCTCTGACTTATTGCAAGTGATAAATCACCATTTGTTTGTGAGTTCCCTATTTTGCCTTTCATAACTTCCATACTTGCCCATCCTATGAATTTTGTGCCTCCACTCCATTACTTAGTTATCAATTTCTGGTTTAAATTGATCAATAGACTAGTAGAAGTCTATATTAGAAGAGCTTGCTTATTGAAAATCAAGACATGTCGATCTGGGTATAGTGACACATGGCTGTTGTCCCAACTACACAGGAGGCTGAAGCAGGAAGTTAAGCTCAGGAGTTAGAGGCCAGTCTAGGCAACACAGCAAGACCGTGTCTCAAAAACAAACAAACAAACAAACAAACAAACAACTCCAGATAGAAAGAAAGAAACAAGGAAAAAAACTAACAGACACACAGATTGAAAATGAAACCAATACTTTCTTTTAGGCCAAAAGAGGGAGAAACAATTTAACTGAGACTTAGGTGAGGACATAAGTGTTAAAAAAAAAAAAAAACCCACATTGAAAGAAGAGTAATAGGA
>NW_022900926.1:21700666-21721936 GCF_012274545.1 Fukomys damarensis | reverse complement strand
ATATATAGTAAAAATGTGAAGTTTAGGCAAGTAAAATTTTCAGTGTGTCATTAGCAGAAGAAAAGGGTGTCCACTCCTGATGGAGTAGATATTTAGCCTCTTTGCCAGAGGAATTCAGTAAGAGTGAGGAGACCAGACAGCCTGGGTTCAGTCCCAGCCTCATCGTGTAATAGCTTTGTAGCCTTGAAGTACCAACTAAAAAGATGTATGACTCATCCCAGCTACTCCAGAGGCAGAGGCATAGATTCATAGGTTTGATTAAGTAAGAGCTAACAGAATATGCTGGATCCCTGGCTGGAAAAATAAAAATATTAAGGGTGGGGCTGAGGAAAATTGAAATGCAAATCTGAACTTTGAGGCAGATAAGAAATTTTTCAAAAGGTATAAAAACAGTGTTTGACGAAGCAGCATCACTAGTTCAGAAATCATCAGACACACTCTCAGGTAAATGGCAGTACCATGGCAGGAATTGGAAGGGGTGAGTAGAAGGTTTCTGCTCTCTTGTTTGATATGGTTGTTCAGGAAGTGAGATGCTGTTTTCCAATCACTAGAGAGAGAACACAGGATTTTAGATGTGCTGTCAAGTGGCAGATGTGTTGGCTAGGGCTCCAGTTCTGATGAAAAACAAGAGGGCGAGTGAAGTAGGGAAGATTGTTTTGAGAAGCAGGCACATTCACTGTGGGGAATGGTTGAAAGGCTGGGGCTGAGTAAACATAGCAGTGCTAGAGGAAGGCAATGCAGCGAGCACACCAAGGGCATGGAGTCTCTGCTCAGATCTGCCGACAGTGTCCCACCGTTTGCAAGGAGTGAGGGGTCATTGGTCCACAGAAATACACATTCGGGAAGTGGGCTCAGTTTTAGGCCTGGTCCACACAACTCTACTTTTCTGTGTTTCTCTCAGTCCTTCCTCTTCTTGTGGCCAACTTCCTTTACGGTCACAAGGAGGATTGCAGAAGCACCAGAGTCAGTAGTCTCCTCTTTCCCACATAGTTGGAGAGATCAGGACAGTTTCCACAGATTTAAGCTGGCTATTTCCAACTAGTTCCTGTGGATAGAGAATTAAGGGAAGAAACAGTTTAGGCCTGAATGACCATCACAATCCCATTTACTATGAAGGTGGGGTTTGCTCTGGCCAAACTTCATGAAGGGTATGTGGTGGGAGAGATGTAGTCAGAGTCAACCAAAGTGTTCAGAGGGATCTTCAAACTCTCTTAGGTGTGGTCAGAAATGACTAGCAGCACAGTCCATTAAATCACACACACACACACACACACACACACACACACACACACACACACAAAACTTGTGATACATCAAATGTGATTGTACCAGTTGGGGTTCTTCAGAATATGGCTCATCCAAAGCTCCAGGAAACAGCTGAAGTTGCAGTTCAGGTTTGAAGGCTGGCTGCTGGCAGAATTCTTCTTGCTGGAACTTCCCACCGAAATCTTAGTGTCTTATCTATGAGTGAGATAAGGGAGAAGGGAGAGGCTGATACAGCGCCAACCTCCCAGAAGCTGCCTTAGTAGCTCAAGAGAAGGCTGTACTTACCTAGTCGCACAGTTGAACTTGTCCCAGCAGCCTGCTGGGAGGCAAAATATCATGAAAAAGTCAATTACTTAGACTCTACTTTAGGAGGAAGAGTATTGATGTGCTGTATAGTTTTTACATATATCATAAGCATGGTGCCTTAGGAAGATTGAAAGTCTGGAGAAAATCTAAGAGAAGATGAATAATTGAAAAAGTTTAGGGAGGGAGATGAATTGTGTCCTTGTCTTATCTTGTAGGACAGCCCCACATGATGTCCCATTGGGTGACCATGAGGACAAAAAGCCCATCCTGAAGCCATTCAACCTTCTGGAAACAGATCCTGTGTTTGTCTCTCATCATTGCCTTAAAAGATCTGTTACTTAGTAGTTTTATTATAAAACAGTTATTGTAATTGAGGATTTTATTAAATTTTTTATATTTATTTCAAGAAAAGCGAATGAAATTATGGAAATTTTAATCTTGGCATGGTAGAAACTTTTCTTATTTTCTCTGTCCCTCCAAAAATAAGGGAGGTTTTGAATTAGAGTCTAGAAATTTAAATAACATTAGGAGCGGTTTCCTTTCTAGAAGGTGTTGAGTTCTGATCATTACTTCATTAACACTTCAAAAGACTTCATTTTCACCACTGTGGTTTGAGATATGTGTGTTAATGTGTCAGCACTCAAGAGGAGCTAGGAAGTTTGACGAGCTATATCTGTGGTTTTCAACCAGACACTCCTTGCAAATGTTGATTTACATCAAAATTACAAGAATGAACTTTTCTAAGTGAAAGCCTTTGCAACAAAAAGTGATTTGAACATACAATCTGTTTTTAAAAGGCAAAGATTTGGATTTAAAAATCAGTAAATCCAGTTCAGACTGTAGGCTAGGAAATGAGAATGGAGTAAAACATCGGAAGGTGTTTTGGTAGTCTAAACTTGCTCAGTCCCAATGCACTAGTCATCTGTGACCAAGGAGCACTTGGAATGAGGCTACTCCAAATTGAGGCGGCTGCTGATGTAGCTCAGTGAAAGAGGACACCCATGTGTCAAGGCGTGGGATTCAATCCCCAGTACTGAAAAAGAAAGAAAAATGGGGAGGTGCTGTTAGTGTGAAACACAGAGCTGGTTTACTATTTAGTATAAAAGAAAAAAGTAGAGCATTTCCTTCATGTTTTATATTACTGATGTAAAATAATATTTCATATTATAATATAGGATTTTATATTATTGATATTTTATATTACTAATACATTGAAATAAATAAATTATATAACCCAAATTAATCTCACCCAGTTTTTATGCCTTTTTTCAAGACTAAGGATTGAACCCAGGGTCTGCCCACTGAACTACATTCCCCACCAGCCCTTCAGAATTTTTGTGTTTTGAGACAGGGTTTTGCTAAGTCATTAAGTTGCCCAAGTTGGGCTCGAGCTTGTCATCTTCCTGGCTCAGCCGTCCAGCGTGCTGGATATACAAGTGTACATCACCAGGCCCAGGCACTTTATGCCTTTTTAATATTTAATTTAATGTTACTGTAGATAATCTTAAGTTACACACATGCCTTGCATTAAAGTCTGTTGCACTAGAAAATAATGCCCTTCATTTCCTCCCTTTTCTCTGTGTATCTGTGGTTACTGTTGGTCTTGGGCTCTCCTGCTTCATCCCTGCAGTGCTTGCCTGCTGTTTGACTCTACATTCATTTCCACCTCAACTCCATCATCTGTTCTTATTGGTCAAATCTCCCTCCATCAGTATGCCATTGCTTTTGAAGGGATTAAAATATGCTATTCCAGCATCTTGACTATTCAGGTTAAAGATACTTGAAAAATAGCAAGTACAAAAAGATCACTTTGTCATATATGCAATTCCTTAAAAGCGGAAGATGAAATTCCCATCTTGCCTATACTAGAAAGATGCTTTGCCTATACTGGAAAGACTGAACATTCTGATCCTCAAAGACAAGAACTCAACATTTAGAAAATTCTTAGTGATCTTGTTAAAATAGCTTACCTTTCAGGCCTCCTCACATGATTTGTAGCTTTTTCATGATGAGTTTTTGTTCTATACAGTAGTAGATAAATGGTGGACTATAACTACTGTTTTTTGGTCTTCATTTCCTTATGAGGGCTCCTAAGCTGTGTAAAACTTGTAAGTAAATGTATATGTGTTTCTTTGTTAATCAGTTTAATTACTCTCCTGTTACCCTATCTCCAAAGATATCAGTTTCATTATCTGGCCAGTTGGGACCATCAAGGGATGAAGGATAAGAGTTTTTCTGCCTTTATGTTGTGCTAATGACTACACTGCTAAGCATTAAGTTCCACCTCCTCTGCTTGGTTTTCCTTTGCATCTCTATGAAGCTTTGGAATTATATATTCAGGGTAATCATATATTTTATTAATTTTTTTGAGTTGGGGAGGGTCTTACTATGTAGTTCAGGATGGACTTGAACTCACTATGGAGCCCCAGCTAACCTTGAACTCACAGTGGTCTTCCTATTTCAGCCTTCTTAGTGCTGGACTTACAGGCATGCATTCCCATGCCTGAATTAATCAAAATGTTTAAATGAAAAAAAATTTACAGTAAAAGACACATTGCCATTAAATCCCCTCAAAATACTCACTGTGCTATATGCATCCTTATCCTGTCATTTTTGGCAATCTTGCATTAAGTTTACATTAAAGATATTCGTTGTATTTTTATCTCTGAGTATATTGTTTTAGATAAAATATGTGATTTGCTGGGAGGTTATGAGGGCATTTCAGGGTTACAAAAACAAATCTTCATAAAGGAAGATGAGTTAAGTACTGTGGGCTATTGAGGAAGGTTATTTCATCCTTTTTCTGTTTTGTGCACATGGTTAAAGAAGTAAGTTGCTGCATGGCTTTCATTTTTGCTCATGAGGCAGATGCACCTACATGGAGGGAATGATACCTGTCACAGCCTGATTTGAAATTGGAAGCATCCAGCTTGGCACTATGATCCAAAAACTCTACCCAATACTTCTTTCTAATCCTTCTCATTGCAACTGGCTTGAACACGCAAGCTATTTCTCCATACTGACTCCTGGAACAGTAGGAAGTCCTTGTAAGATACAGTTGGATTCATAGCACCAATGTTGACTGTCATTCTATAGGCATTGTTGTGGTCCCAGAGGGGCAGATCCCAAAGCCCCGAGTCAGGTGACATGACTGACTCATTCTGCAGCCGGGACCCTTGACCAGATGTGTCCAGGACTCTTTCTACTCTTGCACATTTCCTGCTACATTTCCTCCGGAAAATCCCCTAGGCTGTGACTGCTCAAAGAAAGTTTGTTTCTTAAAGTTTCAATCACTTCTCAGCTTTATGACTAAGTTTCTGGTTGGCTTTCTATCAAAGGCAGTTTTGGATGTGGGAACAGAAAAATGGCCAGCTGTGCTTAGCAGATGAATGATTGCTTCAAGATGGAAAAAGCAAAGATTTGTATCTTGGGACTTCTTAGGTAGACAGTGTGTTTCTTGATGGTAAAGACAGGTAAGTAAAAGAAATTCAAGCGTTTGTTTTTTCCTTCTCACTTTTGGTGAATATTTTTCTGTTCCATGTTTCATCTGTTACATTTCTTACTAATTTTAACAACTTTTTCCTAAAGATGGATATGCTAATTATTGAGTTGATCATTACCCTATATATACATGAATCAAAACAACATCATGTTGCATCTCATAAATATGTGCAATTATTGTGCCAACCAAAAAATTTATTAATGATTGAAAAAGCTTTTCATTGTCAAACATGTTTTTATTTCTCAGCTTTGCAGTTTGCTTTCTCTGCCAGGGTTTTCTCTGCCCGCCTCTTCCTGGGGTGGCTGTTCTTCTACCTCAGAATGTCCCTTGCCCTTGCCCCTGACATTCACGAATGGCCTTGAGGTAGACAAAGTCCAGCAAGTACCAGAACTCAAACTCTTCTTTTTCTGCTGACAGCTCTCATTTTCTCTCTCCACCTATTTGCAAGAAAGGGTTATGAAAGATGTCCTCACCTCAACAGAAGGAAGTGGCACTGCCGTTTGCAGCCCTGGAAACACCTAGATGAGTCATGTTTATAGCTTATTCCTATTATGGTGCATTTGTACTCCCCAGTCATTTTATTGCCAGCCTGATGATTCTTTCAGAGGTGTTCAGTATGATCTTGAGATTCTGGAGGGCCAGTTACTATTGTCTTGAGCTTTTTTTTTTTAATTGTGGCTTGTTATAGTGGGTGAATTAAGTTCTCTGCCAAGAAAATAGATTCACTGGGGGATGCTATGTTTGGGCATAGTTTTATGAAGATTTCTAGAACCCTTAAAATATCCAATTATCCTTCTTTCTGGAGAAATAACTATAATGCTTTTCCTTAGAATAACTTCTAGGCAATTATAAAATACAGAAATATGCTCATGTTGTAAGTGAATGTAGTTTGGTTTTTTTTTTTTTTTTTTTGCGAGTGAATGTACCTAAGTACCCAGCATCCTCAAACTCCCCTAGAGATGCCAGTTATTCTCTGCCTCCAGCACAAGAGAAGCCCTGTGCTCACTTCTAAAACACAGATGGGCTTTGCTTGTTTTTGCACCTTAAGGAATTGTAGTGCATGTACTCTTTTCTGTCTAGATTCTTTTGATATCAATAGCTCTCTCTATCCTGTTTTTGGCTGTCCTGGGATTTGAACCCAGGGTTTTTATGCTGAGCTATATCCCCATCCCTTTTTTAAAAAAAAAATTTTTTTTCGAGACAAGATCTCTCAAGTTGCCTGGACTGAGTTGGTGCTTGCTATCTTCCTGCCTCCCAGAGTCCTGGAATTATAAGTGCGCAACACCACCCCAGGCTTAATAATTTTTAAACTTGTTTTTTGATAATTGTTTTCAGTTCATTCTCATTTAGCAATCTTAGAAACTACAGTGAATTGTTAAAAAAAACCAGAAAGTCAGTAAGTTTAATCATAGCACTTATAAAGAACTATTATTAAAAACTTTGGCAATTTCTTTCTAATCCTTTTTATTTGAATTGTTTACATTTTTACATAGTTAAAATACACTGAGTGCTCTATTTTGAATTTTGTGTTATTCTGGCTTAGTATTATAATTTAGCATTTTCTTTTTTAGTAAAATTTTTCATAAGTATCATTTTTACAGGTTATATATTGTGATTTTATAAATGACCCTCATGGATTTACCCACTTCCCTTATGATGAACATTTTGGTTGTGTCCCATTTTTTGCCAAAGAAGTAATCCAGTGGTTCCTACTCGTTACTTGTCACATTTTTATACAAGTCTCATAAATATTTCCAAAGCTTTTTTTTTTTTAATTTGGTACCGGGATCAAACTCAGGACCTTGCGCTTGCAAGGCAGGTGGCAGAACCACTGAGCTAAGTCCCCCACCATCCAAAGCTATTGTAACAGTTGATATTCCCAACGACAACATAAAAAATGTCCTTTCTGTGGTTTCCTCAACCGCACTACTAGTAGATTCTTGCCTCACTAACAAAGATTTCTGGTTCAACGAAAATCCACTCAACTTTCAAGCAAAGTTGAGTATTTTCTAATATTTACTTTTTTGGGGGGGCATTTTTTGTTGTTCTGAAAAGTCATTTCCTTCATCTTGTAGGATTCATTCATCAGGAATTGTATACATGTAGTATTTCTTGCTGCCATTCTCAGAAAGGTAGGGTTGCTGTTTACACCCAGACATCAGAGGAAAGGTTTAGGAGGTAGATCAGTAACTCCCAGAGGATGTAGGTCACTAAGCTTCACAGTGACAATCTATAGTTGACATTGAAAGACCGAAGCTGGTAATCATAAGTGATTCTAAAGTTGGGCCTTTAGAAATTCCAAAAGGCCCAAGCATATGGAAGACAAGTGAATCACAAAAAGGAACTCCATTTGCATCAAATATTTAATCTACAATGACGTAACCTCCCAGACCTTGGAAGGGTCCTATATTAGTACTGTTTGTTGGTATTTGGGTGCTAAGCCGCTGGCTTTCTTTCGTGTGCTGTTTTTGTTGTTATCTCAGTTGTGCTTGGCTGCAGTTGTTTTTGAAGCTTGCTACTACTAAGTGAGGCACCCAGCCTACACTGCGCCTCGGACAACACAGAGCCTACTTTTGCACTTTGGCTTAATACAGCAGAGGTTCCGCACAATGTACACTGGTTCTTCAAAGGGAATTCTCTTTAAGATTTTAATTCTCGCTACTGGAACTCACAAGGGTTGATTTTGATGATTCTGTGTTGAGAGACAGACCTTTGAATAACTGGCTTTGAATCCCCAGCTTAAGCAATTTCAGTAGAAATTTCTCATAATATGCAAAAGTAAACTTGCCCCATGTTCTTGTGGATTCCCAGTCCATTAGAAAATGTATTGTATGTCATGTTTTCTCCTTTTGTTCTGCATCTATGTTAGCTCAAAAAGAGATGCATATCATCTTGATAATCTTTATTTGGATTTTAGAAATTGCAAAAAAGACTACATCATGCATGAACTTCAAGACATAACATTTACTCTCTGCTTAAAAATTGGAAATAAAATATTCAGTAAATTTGAAGTCAAATGTTTAATATATAAATTCTGGAGTTACATATAGGATGGACTACATACTGTACAATTCTAGAATTTATGTATTAGGTAATATAAAGAATGTTCAGACTAAAATCCAGAATTAGCTCTTCCTCTTCTCCTCTCTGTTTCTTTTTCCTTCCCTCTTTCACTCCATCCCTTCTTCTCTCTTTCCTCTCTTCTCCCTTCCTTCTCTTTTCCTCTCAGTTCATACTCATTGCCAGACATGGTGGTGCACACCTGTCATCCTAGCACTCAGGAGGCTGAGGCAGGGGGATCACTGTGAGTTTGAGGTCAGTCTGGGCTACATAGAAAGACCCTGCCACAAAAAACAAAACAAAAGAAAAATACATGCTTTTTATATGCTGCTTACTATTTCGCATGCTGGGATAAAGCAGTGCATAAAGCAAAGTGCTTGCCCTCATGGAATTTTCTTTCTTAAATCAAGTATATCAAAGTATCATTTACATGCACTACATTTGAAGTGTACAATTCAGATGTACATTTCTGTAGCTTTGACAACCTGTTCACTCATGCAGCCATTACCATAATCAAATTGCATTGTGTTTTCCATCATTGCCCAAAGTTCCCTCACCCCTTTTTTAGTCACATCCTCTTCCCTCCTCCAGCCTCTGGTAAGCAATAGCTTTTTCTTTCACTTAAAATAAATTGCTTTTGAGGTTCAGCCACATTGTTGCATGCATTAAAAATTTGTTCTTTTTAAAATTTAGATTAGGATTCCATTTTATACGCATACAAAAATTTATCATTTTACCATTGGACAGTCATTGGGGTTGTTTTCACTTTGGGAATATTATGAATAAAGCCACCACCTACTTACAGATTTGTGTGTATGTGTGTGCACATGCACACACATGTGCGTGTACACGCAAGAACATGTACATACATTTTAGTCATTTTGGAGTAAACATTTAGAAATGGGCCCACTGGGTCATATGTTAAGTAGTTGTTTAATTTTGTAAGAAACCACGGCACCATTTTCCAAAGTGGCTGAAACATTTTGCATTCCCATCAGCAGTAAATGACAGTCCCAGTTGTTCTGTGTCCTTGCCAGTATTTGTTACTGCCAGTTTTTAAAAATAAGTTTAACTTTAACCATTCTTCTAGGTATGTGAAGTTATATTCAGTCCTTTGCCCAACTTAATCAGTGTTATTTTTCTATCTCTCGTACTCGCTTTAGATTGAAAGAGACTGAATCAGCCCATCAAATTATGAGGAACTGAGGAGACCTCATGGAATCATTCGCACTGGGGGGTCTCCTCATGGGCTCCTTTCTGTGATGTTTAAGCCAAGCTTTGTGGTTGTCAGGTACATAGAGGTATGTCATATATCGGCAGGGCATGTTTGTGCTGGTGTGGGGAAGCAGGTATGACCAGCCTCTTTTTTGTGTGTTTTGATAAAAGCCAAAGAACCTAGGAAACTGTTGAGTAAAGATTTGTTTCTGGATGACAGATCAGGATGGGTCACTAGCGGGAACAAGACAGGAGATAGCTTGTTCTCAGTGCTGAGGTAACAGGAACCTCAGCCAGGTTACAGTACTGGTAAAAGCTAGATATGTTAAATGAAACAATTAAAGAAGATGGACATGATCAGATAATGATTTATGCTAATATCTGCATGTTGGAATGAGGGTAAATGGGAGCTCACACACTTGAAGTTTCACATTTCAATGATATGGAGAAAGGTTCCAGTACTTTGGCAAAACCTTTGAGAAAGTCACCATCTTGCCAAGCCCAATAGTTGGGCAATTCCCCAACTGCACTTGTATTGACTGATCAGCAGTACTGATATAGGCCAATGGACACAAATGAAGCTCCCTTCTTCTGTCTTCTCTCTCTCTCTCTTTTTTTTTTTTTGTTTTTTGTTTTTTGAGATAGGGTCTCACTATGAGATTGACCTGGAGCTCACCATGTAGCCCAGGCTGGTCTCGATCTCACAGTGATCCTCCTGCCCCAGCCTCCTGAGTGCAGCCCTTCTGTCTTCTCTTAACGTTAGGATACTACTTCTTCTTGGGTTCTCTTTTTGTTATGCTGGATATTCATTCTCTTTTTCTGGTTCCTCTTCACCTCCTCCCCCTATAAATATTTACACTTTTAGTCTGAACCTTTTTCTCCACCTATGGACTTGCATATCCACCTGCCTATTTAACACCTCCACATGAATATCTACTGAACATCTCAAACTTAGCATGTCCACAACCAAACTCCAAAGCCTATATACTGTGTCTCCTGAAGTCTTCTTCCCCTCTTCCAAATGCTCAGGCATAAAACTTGGTCGTCTTTTCTTTCTTTCACACCCTATCTCCTATGCATTAGCATATGTTTTTGGCTTTACCTTCAAAATATGCCCGCAATGTGACCATATCTCTCTTTGCTTCTACAGCCATCATGGATAAAACCACCCATATTGTTGCTGGTCTCCAAGTTTCCACCCCCATTTTCTTAGATCCAGCCTAACAGAAGAAAGCAGAGAGATTTAAAGAAAAAAAAATCATAGCTTGCTATTCCACTGTTAAAAACTTTCAGTGGCTTCTCATCTAATTCAGAATTAAATCAAGACCCTTGCAATGGTCAGTGACTAAAAAACTCTACAGCAATGGACTCCTTATTAGTTCTCTGACTACATCCGCAGTGACCGCCCCCATCCATGAGAGACATCCCGAGACACCCAGTGGGTGTCTAAGGCCACAGATCGCAATGTGTTTTTTATTATACCTATGTACTTACCACTGATTATAATTTAAACAGCACAGTTTACTTTTCTTTAGGGTATCTTGGTTGCCAGCATAACTATTCTTATGCTTTGGGACCTTTACTAATAAAGTGCAGTGCGAGTGATTTGAACAAAAGTACTGTGATGCTGCAAGAATTGACTTGGTAACCGAGACGAATGCTGAGTGATTGATGTGTGGAAAGTGTGCACGAAGTGTTGATTCACATCCTGGACAGACAGATTAGGACATTGAGACATTTTGCCACGCTACTCACAATGGTATACAACTGAAAATTTATGAATTGTTTATTTCTATAATTTTCCATTTAATATCTCCAGGCACTGTTGACAAGGGGTAAGGGAATCTGAGGAATACAAAGCCACAGATAAAAGGAAACTACCGTACTTTGCAATGCACAGTGCAAATGAAAACCTGAGTCCCTCATTACCCCCAATGTATTTCTGGGTGCCAGTGACTGAGCGTTACAGAAAGTACAGGCCCCTTGTAAACATGGAGCTCCTGGGACCCCAGGTCTGTGTTGATGGCCCTGCTGTGACCTCATCTTGAGTTGCTCCTTTCCTTACCCACTCTGCTGTGATTTTAAGGCCTTCTTTGGGTTTCTGGGACATTTCAGGCTGGGGCCCGACTTCATGTTTATGTTTCCTCTGTTTGACTGACCATTCCTTAGTGGTCTGTGTAACTCATTTCCTTGTTTCCTTCTGGTCTCTGAACAAATGTCCACAGGCAGACATAAGGGAATGGCAGAGGAGCCTTTTGGGGCTAATACAGTGAAGTTTAGACAGTAGGGATCCTTTAAAGGTAGTTATTTCCAGGGCTTAAAAAAGGACTGAGGGCAAAAGAAATGAAACGCTTAGTGAAACCAAATACCTACTTATTATGAGATGAGAGTGACATTCAGATAGAGAGCCTGGTTAGAAGACAGGGATCTACACAGAAACAGTGGGCGTCTGTGAAGTCCGACAGGTAGGAAATGTCCTGATTCTAAGATACTCACTTTGGGATGAGTGGTTTTCAAGGCAATAGTTAAAATAAGAGAAAAACTTGGAAAGAGCAAAGGCCGCCAAGCCTCATCTTTTGGAAGTATCCATAGTTATGGGGAAAGGTGATTTGCTAAAAAAGAAAATAAATAGCAGCATTGATTCTGGAATCAGATCTGGCTTTTGAAAATTGGTTTATTGACAGGTTTGCCATGCAGCTGACTCAGTCTTATTTTCCTCACCTAGTAAAAAGGGATAATAGCAATAATATCCTTTTCATAAAATGTTGTGAAGAATATGCAAAATAACCCAGGTAAGGCAGTACAATGTCTTGTGTATAGTAAGCACTAAATAAATGATATTTAGCATTTTTGTAGCTTACAGAAAGAGATATTCTACATCAGATAACGCATAAAGCTACATTTTAAAAACTGGGCCCTTTTTCGGTAATCTGAACTATGAATGTAATGTTTTAGTTGCTCCTCCTTAAGAATGTGACTATTTACGCTGTAATTGTTTGTGGTTTGGTGGAGGGGAAGTTACACAATGTGCTATATTTATGCTGACCATTTAAGAAATTTCTTTGTTGCCACACGGAGTTGGGCAGCTCTGAATAATCTGAAGTATAATTTTAAAACGGGAATTCCTTGACTGAGCAGAGCTAACGTGTTTCTGAATTTTTCAGCCATTCCTTCTGTTCTGAATGAAACTGAGAAGTGCTTCAAATGAGCACCCTGTGTTTCTGATCAGAGAGTCTGGAGATAAAGCATGCAGGTTCTTGTTGCCTTTACTTTGTCACTAAAAGGAACTCTTTAATCCTTCCGCTAGCATTCCTTTATCAAAAATGAGAGGATGATTTCATTCTCTATTATTTCATAGAGTGACGTGGGTAGGGAGCACTTCATAATTTTTGAATCAGCCACAGTTGAGATGCAGCCCACAAACGCTCCCATTCAAATCCCCTTAACTTTGTCATTCCAGAAGATGAGAGATCTAGAGTTTGGAAAGATGTTGCACGGGAATATTCCATATGTCACTGAAGCAGTTTTTACGATTGACTCATTATCCCTGGATGTGGATTGCTTTTCTGGTCATTATTTAAATAACAAAAACCAAGAAACAATGTCCACTAACTCAACCTTTCTCTTGGTATTCCTTGTGATTCTGATCCCATCACAAGTGGCTGCCCAGGGTGTGGACCTGGCACAGACTCTGGCAACTGTGAGTGACTAACTGGCAATGGAAGGGTTCTGGGTCTAGCTGGAGATGACAATCTGGGACTGTGTTTATTTGTACGGTTCCTAGTGTACATTAGTCAAATATTTGAGGGCTAGACATATACAATTATGATAGCTTCCTGGATGCCCTTTTTGTTTGCAGAGTCTTGAGTGGTTATGACAATCATGTGTTTGCTAGCATTTATCAGCTCAGTGCCGGGAATATCTGCCTGTAGAAACGAGAATCTGACCAGAATCTACTGTGCCTTTGTATGTGATCCAGAGGAGTCACGCTGGCTGTATGAGAGCCCGGAGTCAAAGCTCTAAGCATGAGCAACATTACTGGGCACAATGGTTTAAAAATGTAATTAGATAGGAAGTAAAGAAAATCAACATTCTTGATAATTGTCAATCCCTTAATTAATTGAAGTATCCATTGGTTGTCATTAATGACTTATTTCAAAAGGACCTGTTTTCCATTCATTCTTCCTTTTTTCATTGGAAAAAGGTTTAGTTACTCTCTTATTTTTTATGTTTCCTGCCCCAAGCTCTCGTATTTTGCACAGATTCAGAGCTTTGAGAATTCTATCCATTTCATGAAAAAAAATCCCTAGCGAATTTTTGAAACTTTTTGACTGTTGAATATTAAAACTCATGCTTCGTTTCTGAGCCCTCCCTCAAGGCATGATTCCAAGGTAAATTTTGGAGGTTCTCATTCCTTTTTTTCTATTATTTTAGGGATGGAAAGAGAGATCATAAATGCCTCTGAAACACCTTACAGTTGCCCTGGCAGCATATTAGAAATTGTTTGACTCATTAGGAAATGCTTTCTTTCCCCTTTCTCTCCACCGAATACAGCTCCACTGAATTCAGCTCTGGCCTGTTGTCTTCCTAATGTGTATTAAATGATCACAGTCACTTCTCAGATCCACAGAAAGCACAGGTCTAACAAACATCAACCTTAAAATGTATATTTAAACAACACTTGTTTTTTAAACTGAGATTTAAAAGGAGATATATACGGAATATCACCATAATGGCCCATTTTACAATAAATCAATCCAGGCATGGTGGTGCACACCTATAATATCAGCTATGTGGGAGGCTAAGGCAGGAGGATTGGAAGTTCAAGGCCAGCCTATCTCAGAATAAAATCAAAAGGACTGGTGATAGAGCTTAGTGGTAGAGCACTTGCCTATCATGTGTGAGACCCTAGATTTAATCTTCAGCACTACCAAAGCAAACAAACAAAAAACAAAAAAACAACAGAGATCTGGAACTCTGTCCCCAAGCATTTCAGGTAAGGGATGCTCAACTGGTGATAATGTTATGGTTGGAATCTTAAATATGCCCCAAGACTGTCCTGAAGTCTTGGCAATCAGGCTGTGTGCTATTGGGAGAGGGTAGAACCTTTAGAAGCATTAAGCTATCCTATCTGTGGTGCCCTTTAGAAGCATCATAGAATTTTCCCCAAATAGGACTTCCTTTGTCAATCTTATTGTTCTATTATCTTCAATTATATTTCTCCTGGGTAATTGGTCATATAGAAGAATGTAAATTGGCTTTATTTTGCCGACCTTATTAAACCCTTGCTATTTCCTAAGGTTAGTTGTTTGATTCTGTTTTTATTTTTAATAGATAATACTACTTACAATTAGAGTTTTCCCTCTTTCCTTCCCATCTCTAAACTTCTGTTTCTTATCTTTCAATGTTGACCAAGGCTTTAGTACTGGGTCAAGCAGAAGCTGTGATGAAGGGGCTTGCTCCTGATCCCAAAATGAAAGCATCCAGAGTGTCTCCATTAAATAGGATATTTGATGAAAGTTTGTGCTAGATAATCCTTTTTCACTTAAGGAAATTCTCTGTGTTCCATTTTGCCTCTGCCTATCACACTCCATTACTCATATGGTGTGCATTTTGTCCCTCTACTCCATAGGCGATGGGTACCCCTCTGCTGCCTCTAGCCTGTGACAGCGTGTGAGGTGCTATAAGGCACCTCATGCTTGTCTCCTACATACAGATGTGGGAGCTCCTCCAGACATCTCTCATGTATTCACTCAACTCATTAAATTTCACTTTTCTTAATATTTTGTTGTTTTGCTTAATTGATTTCTATGTTTTTATCATTCCTTTATTCTTTTTTTTTCCTTTACTTACCTATATTTGCTTGGTTTCTCTCTAATTTGAGATATTTTCTTTTGATAATTCACTTTAATCTGTTTGTATTTACTATCATTACTATTTTCATGATGATTTGGAAAGCAATTTAGCTTTATTATGTAAAGTTAAGCATTCCTAAAATTCATTTGGAGTGAGAAGAGACCTAGAACAGTAAAAACATTTTGGGGCAACAAAAGCAAGGCAGGGGCATCAAAATCCCTGACTTGAAATTACTTATAGAGCTATGGTGATAAACACAGCATGATACTAGTGAAAAAACAGAACTGAGGATTATTGGAACAGATTAGAAGATGCAGAAACAACCCCAAACACACTCAGCTACCTTACCTTTGACCAAGGGGACAAACACATTCACTGGAGGAAGGATAGCCTCTTTAATAAATGGTTCTTTCTACATGCAGAAGATTAAAACTAAACTCATATTTCAGAATGTACTAAAATAAAATCAAAATGGAGCAAAGATTGAAATATTAAAGCAAAAGCACTTAACCTGCTTGAAGAGAAAATAGGCAGAATGCTTGAAGACATAAGTGTTGGCAAAAATTTCATGAACAAAACCCAGACTGCATGGGAAATACCACAAAGAATAGAAAACAGATACCTCAACTTATTAAAAAGCTTTTGCACAGCAAAAGAAATCACCAACAGAGTAAAAAGAAAGTCCAAAGAATGGGAAAAAAAATCTTAGCCAGTGGTTCCTCAAAGGACAGATATATAGAACATATAAAGAATTGAAAGTAATCAGAACCCCCCATTTAAAAACCTAATCAAAAAATGGACATCTGAGATGAATAGACACTTCTCAGATGAAGTAGAAACAGCAAATATGTGAAAAAATGTTCAACATCACTGGTCATTCAAGAGTTGCAAATTAATGCAGATATTTCATCTCACTGCAGAAAGAATGGCTATTGTCAAGAAATCAGCCAATAACAAATGCTGGCAAGGCTGTGGGGGAAATAGGAACCCTTCTCCACTGTTGGCAGGACTGTAGAATGGTGCAACCACTGGAAATTAGTGTGGAATTTCCTCAAAAAAGTAGAAGTAGAGGTCCCATTTGACCCAGATATTCCCCCTTCTGGGAATCTTCCTAAAAGAATTAAAAGCACTACACCACAGTGATATATGTGTACTCATGTTTACAACAGCACAGTTTGTAATAGCTAAATCTTGGAAACAACCCAAATGTTCATCAACCAATGAATGGATAAAAATGATATTTATTAAAAAATATAATGGAGTACTACTATTCAGCCATAAAGAAAGTTAAACTTGAGACATTTCTAGGTAAATGGATGCACCTTAAAACCATACTCTTACGTGAAATAAATAAAAAAACACATGTGTAAATATTGCATTGTCTCTCTGGAGTGAGAAACTGAAAATAAATAAATAAATAAGGACCAACATATATAATAGATATTGTGAAATAGGAGGAGCGTGTTCAGAATTATACTGAGTGGGAGATACTTTGTTAATAGTTAAAATTTTTTATGTGAAAACAAAGATATAGTATTGTTAGAAAATGAGTTGGTTTATTTAGCAATTGAAAATACATTCTTTTAAGATCATGATACACAGTGTATTTACCATTGTTATTCTCCAATTTTTTTTGTTATGAAAATTATTTTTTCATAGGAGTGCTGTTTTTATATTTTCTTTATTAATATCTACTTATACCACATTAAAATAAAAACAAAAAAAATGGGGTAGAAAACATTATTGTAGGTCAGTTTTCACCAAATCATACAGTTGTGGTTGCATTTACCCTTTCAAAAATATTTTTACTTCTTAATTCTAACCCAAATATCATTAACTTATTTGTGAGTGAGCTTTGCAAAATTGATTGCAGAATTTTTTATTGTAAAGTAAAATGGTCTCCTGTTTTAATGACATTTTACATGCCTTTTTGGATGACATTGTAGGAAGAAAGAAAAATAGTACTCTCCCAAAATGAACTTTTGCTGTTATTTTCCTCTTCCTTACAAAAGGGGAACAAATTCCCACTAATTTGACAAGGAAAATATATTCCATAATTTTCAAATAAGAGGTAAACTTTGCAAAGTACCCATATGATACTTTAAAATCCTGTAGGCCTACTGGTTTGTCAGTTAACAAACAATATTTGTATTCTCTAAATTCATCAAAGAGTTCAGTTTTGAGTTAATTTATGAAAAAATTGCAATTGAAGTAACTGATAAGGATAGCAGTTTAAGTAAAACATTAACTGTGGAATTAAAGTTTCTGTTCCTTTTTAGAAGTCTGTTACAAGGATTAATAATCCAGTAAATTCTAAATTCAAAGAGTACACTGGATGTTTCAGGCATGTGCTTTCTTGAATTTAATACCCACTGCCATCTTTTTAGGTGGATATTGTAATTCCCCAAAGCAAGGCCAAGTCAAACAACTGCCCTACAGGTAGTAAGTGCTGGCACAAGATTCACACCTCCCTCTGCTCAACCTTGAAGACTGACTTCAACCAAAGTTTTATATTGCTCTTGTATGACTCCATTTCCCTAAGACTGGGATTTCTGTAATCAGTTATCCCTATAAAATGAGAAGAGATGATCTGCAGAGGGGGATAACTACATCCCAGAGCTGGAAGTCTGGCTGAGGAAGCAAATTACAAGCATGATCATCTGCAGGAAAGGGAATCTTGCCTGGAAACCCCCAGGCTTCTTTATTGTTTCACCAGGAAGCTGAAGAAAACTGGACTTAAGACACACATGCCTTGTAGTTTGCTAAGAAAGCAAACTACAAGCACGATCATCTGCAGGACAGGGAATCTTGCCTGGAAACCCCCAGATTCCTTTACTGTTTCACCAGGAAGCTGAAGAAAACTGGACTTAAGTCACACACACCTTCTGGTGATTGCTGTCTACGTTGATGTGGACATTTTTTTATCTTTATTAAATTTATTGGTACGTTTTAGGTATACAGTACAGTTACATTCAGCATTGGGTTCATGTACCTTTACATGACTTATCAGGTTCTTATTTTTCCCCATTCCCCAGCCCTCCCTTCAGCCTCTCCACCCTTCCCTGTTTACAAAGATAGTGTTTCCATGTTTTTTCTTTTCACATTTTTTCTTTTCCCTTTTTACATATCCCCTACCCCTCCCACTTCCTCTACTCTTTTAGACCTTTTCTTCCTATTATACAATATCAATTATACATTTTAGTCCTTATTTACACTTTTACTTTTTCACGCCAGTGAAACTATTTGGTATTTATACATGTGTGACTTATTAATTTCATTTGAGTATGGCCTCACTGTGCATCCATTTAGCTATAAATATCTCTAGTTTCTCATTCTTTATGGCTGAGTAGTGCTCCATTTTATAAAAAAAAAGCACATAAATCTTGTTTATCCAGTCTCCAGCTGAATGGCAGTTGGACTGCTTCCAAATTTTAGCTATTGCAAACTGTGTTGCTATAAACATGGGTGAGCATATATCATTGTGGTATGATTCTTTTAATTCTTTTGGGAAGATACCCAGCAGAGGAATAGCTGGGTCAAATGAGACTTCTAATCTTAGTTGTTTCAGGTATCTCCATATTGATTTCCACAGTGGTTACACCAGCATGCACTCCCACCAACAAGCAAGAAGGGTTCCTGTCTCCCCACAACCCTGCCAGCATTTGTTATTGGTTGATTTCTTGATAGCAGCCATTCTTACTGGGGTGAGATGGAATCTCATTGTTTTCATCTGCATCTCTCAAATGACCAGTGATGTCGAACATTTTTTCATATGATTATTTGCTGCTTTTACTTCTTTGTCTGAGAAATGTCTGTTCATTTCAGATGCCCATTTTTGAATTTATGTTTGGGGGGTCAGATTTTTTGAGTTCTTTATATATTCTAGATAGTAGACCTTTGTATGAAGAACAACAGGCAAAATTTTTTCCCCACATTGTGGTTTGTCTCTTAGTTCTGCTTGTGATTTCTCTGACGTGGATATAAAAGGAAAACAAATTCATAGGCAAGGGTGTCTAGAACATTTAGATGACACATATACATAAGAGTTCAACTTTGATTTCAGGGCCTTCAGTGAATCACAGATTAAAAACTTCCTCTTCAAGGCAAGACACTTCCTGGTTTGAAAAAGTTAATTGTAGCATCCCCTAAATATTAGGACGTCTTCCCTACCCTCTAAGTCAGTGGACTTCAAATTGTGTCCTGGGAGCTTATACAGTTCCACTGGTCCCCTTAGGGGGGATTCCCTTTTGCTAGAGGACAAAAGAGTTGTAACTGCAAGTGAATATCCCCACACCCAAAATTGGACAGCTTTGGGACACAGTAGTGAAGGACATAAACTCAACTCTACCAGCACCTAGTGATTTGATTTCTTTATGCTTTCATTTCCTCATCTGTGAAAATGTATGAATAGCCCTACTTTACAGGTTTCACTAATGATTGTGGACAATAGTACAATGAAAACATTTTACTATGGGCAGCAGGACAAAGCGAACATTTCTCACACTTTGGGCCTCAGGTGTATGCTTGACAACCAACCTTTCAAGTTGTCCAAATACAGTTTTTCCCAGGAACACAAGCTCTGCTGTCCTTTACAACCGAGGATGCAGTTGCCAGTGACCGGTGGCCAATTCACCCCGATACCCACCATAAAAAGCTTCCCCCAAGTTCTAAGCACAGTCCCTTCTTCTGACTGTCCTGCTGCTCTCACAGCATGTATTTTGATATATTTCTTTCTATACTTCTGTTCTTGGTAAATTCTTTGACTGCCTACATCACTGGCCTTTCATGCATTGTCATGTACAACCATGATTACATGACTTAGTATGTTTATGACACTCAGGACGCTCTCTGGTAGCCAGGTGTGGTGGTGCATACCTGAAATCCCTGCATTCTTGGAAGCCAAGGCAGAAGAATCATAAATTTGAGCCCAGTCTGGGCAATTTAATGACTTAGCAAAATCTTGTTTCAAAATAAAATGAAATTGAAAAACAAAAAGAACATTGCTGGACAAAGAGTAAACACTCAGTTGTTGGTTATTATTGCCTAATTATACTTTTTTACATAATGTCATAATCAAGAGCACCGAAACTCAAAAAAGTTGAAAAGTACTTTCTTTATGATCTGTGAACTTTTTCATGTTTTTTGTGTTTCTTTAATTGCTATCTGTGTTGTATTTTATTTTTACAACAAATGAAAAGTAATTTATTTTCAGTCTGTCGTATTTGTGGTTGATGTTGGTTTGACTTTGGTGGGGCTGGTGTTAAGGTTTGGTGTTAAGCCTCATGCTTTTTCCAAGGTGGCTGATTAATTCATAGACTGTGTGGTTGATTCACAGTGTGGCTAGGCCCAAGGGTAGTAGGATTAAGGGTATAAGTGCTACTCACTTTAAATAGTCCGGATAAGATTAAAGGGCGGGGAGAAAGATGCCATTAAGGTCCCTTGTTGCTTTTGCTGCCTTCCACTGCCATGAACTATTGCCCCTCTGCCACCCTTCCTTGGAGCCAAGCAATTATGGACCGAAACCTCTCTGAACTGTAAGCCAAATAAAACTTCCCCCTGCTAAATTTGGGTGTCAGTATTTTGTCTCAACAACAAGAGAAAAATAACTAAGACAGCTGGGAATTCAACCCAGGGCCTCATACATAGTAGGCAGGCCAGTCCCACTGAGCTATATATCCCCAGCCCCCAGGCTACCACTTTTGAGCCAGCAAACTGCCTTCCCCAGAAACAAGAGTTATCCCTGATGCTTTCCAGTGAGAAACTTAGAAATTGCATTTATTTTTTTTCCTAAAGAATGGGATAAGTGAGATTGAGATGATTTAAAATATTGTGCTGCCTTCTCTGCAAATGAGAGCATCTTAGTCTATTCAGGGTGCTATAATACTACAGTACCACAAATGAAATTTCCTTTCACCTCATATCACCATTCTTTCCCACGAGGGTCAATGGGAGAAGGGTCAGTGCATAGATTTTATTTATTTATTTGGTACTGGGAATCTAACTCCAGATCTTGTGCTTGGGAGGCAGGCAGCAGAACCACTGAGCTAATCCCCAGCTAGATTTTA
>NW_022900926.1:21643680-21700608 GCF_012274545.1 Fukomys damarensis | reverse complement strand
AGACACGTAAATGGATTTATTAGGCAAAAATTTAAAAAGTACATACTCAAACAAGTAGAGATAGGTTTGCTATCTTCTGGAACTGGGAACATTTATGTTTCTCTTGAGGGGGTGGCAACCTATCGAATTTGTTAGGCTATAGGAAGTTCCATCTTGGTCTTGGCATATAGCAAAAAGAAAAAGATGGCCCACCAGCTAAAAGGATAATGGCCCATTTTATAGGTGAAAGATCATGAAGCCAGTTGTTGGGTTGATTTTTTTTTAAGGATAATTTAAGCATTCTTTGAATTTTCTCAACTTGTTCTTTATCTTAAAAGTCAGGTTTCTGTTCTTTACATCCTCAACTAACCCAATTTGTAGACTTACAGTATCTTTACAAAATTTTGAGTGCAATAGGCTTGGAAGGAAAGATGCACAAATTAATCTAGAGAATTTAGATATAGATTTCCTTGGGTAACGTTGTATCCCAGAAGTCACAGTCTTCTTGAGAGTAGAATTTTAAAGTTATGATTTTCCTTGTCTCCTTTCTACTTATCTTTATTTCTTCTATCCCACCTTTTTCTTCCTGGACATTGATCCTTTATTCTTATCGGATACAGAGGGGCTGAGAGTCAGTCTTCTTATAACTGCTTCAACCTGAAAAGGCATGTTGACTTTGCCTTGCCATAGATCAAAGATCTCACCCTGACTGATCTAAAGGAGGCAAAAGAAAATGGATTTTGTTGTTTGATGAACTATAATGTGTTGATAGTGTTCTTAGTCTGTAGTTAGTTGGCTCCAAGGCAGGAAGGTATGGTGGAAGGGCGTGGTGGAGGAAAGCTGCTTACATCATGGTGGCCAGGAAGCCGATCTCAATGCACACATTTTTTTTTTCTTTTTTCTATTTTTTTGGTACTGGGGATTGAACTTGGGTCCTTGCACTTGCAAGGCAGGCCACCGAACCGCTGAGCTGAATCCCCAGCCAATGCACACATTTGGATGAGATCTGTTCTCTGTAGGATAGTGTCTTCATGTGGAAGGGGCAATTAGCTTTCTGTGGTCTCCTCTTTAAGAGCACTAATACCATTCATGACGGCTCTAGACTTACAAACCAATCACCTCTCAAAAGCTCCATCTCCTTAGAGGTTAGGATCCCAACATATAGAATTTGAGTGACTCATTCAGACCACAGCAGAGGATAAGTGGAAGTAAAGCAGATGAACAGCAATTTACAAGGTGGATTCCTTTTCCTTTTAATGTTTCTTACTTTCCTTGCTCTTCACTGTTTCACTTGAAACATTTTAAACATCATCTTTCAACATTATTTCTGTTGTACATTTTTTCATTTTTGATCTGTAAAATGCGTCATGTATTACAAGCTGTTATAAGTAAAATGCATTCGCTGTTTTAAAAAGGAGAATGATAGGCCGGGGATGTAGCTCAGCGGTTCAGTGACCTGCCTTGCAAGCACAAGGACCTGAGTTCAATCCCCGGTACCAAAAAATAAATAAATAAATAAATAAATAAATAAATAAATAAATAAATAAATAAAAATAAAAAGGAGAATGGAATGAGCTCTACTGAGTGAGATCTTCCCTTCGTCCTTTACCTTGCCCCCTATGCTTTGATTTGCTGGACACCCACTGGACTTTGCAGAGCTGTGGCTCCTGTGTCCAGCCACAGTTGCCTTGTGACCTCCAGTTGGCTTGTGTGCTCTCAAACTTATTTTTCTACACACCGCTTCTACTTTTGTAAATAATTCCTTTATTTCACTTCTCCTTAAATGAATTTGAGAGCTCCATCTACTTCCCTTAAGGACTTAACCAGCTTCTTAGGCCCCAGAGAGGCACATACCAGTCTAAACTTTGTGTGAATTATTCCTTTGCTCTTTGAAAATTGTCTTCTCACAGTGCTTGTGTGTCAGGACATATGTTGTGGAGTCTTACCATTCCGACTTATGAAAAATGGATTGATGTGAAGGCTCCCTCCAATTCTTTCCCCTCTGCTAATTTGCAAATTGTAATTCTACTTCTATGTATTTAATATTTTAGAAACTTTAATATATATCTATATCTATATATATATATATTTAGCTTAATATGTTAACTTAATCAAAACTTTCCTTTCCATTTAACTACTAGGATTTTAGAATGCGTCAACTCTGATTATCCCTTACCCAACATTGTTTTTGTTACAATCCAATGTTTTTGTTCTGCCTGACTTTTATACTTGCAGAATTGTTGGTTTCATTATTATATGCAATCAGTGATTGCTTAGATTTAGCCATCCATTTATAATTTCCTTCACTTACCTTCTCTTTTGCATCTGATAAATTTCTTCTGGGATAATATATTCTAGAAATTCCTTAGTGAGGATGTGTTGCTAATAAATTCTGTATCCACAAACATCTCTATTTTACCCTTTTTCTTAAAAGATAATTTCACTGATTTTCTCTTAGCACTTTGAAGACAATATATCACAATATTTTGCTTATCCTCCTGCTGTTGACAAATCAGCTATTAACCTCAGTGTTGAAACTTCAGAGGCATCTTTTTCTTTTTAGCCACTTTAGCATCCTTTATTTGTGGTGTTTTTGTTCGTTTCAATACATTTTCTATAAATAATGGATTTATTTTTATTTATCTTGCTTAAGATTCCTTGGCTCAATGAATCAAAGAATGCATATCTTTGCAGAAATTTCCCAGCCAGTTTAATCTCTATCTCTTTAAAGAAATTTCTTGGGGATGTGTATGTGACTCAATGGTGGAGCACACGGTGCTTAGTGCCTATAAGGCCCTGAGTTTGATCTTCAGCACATGGAGGAAAATGAAACGGAAAACAAAACAACAAAAACTCTCTCATTCTATTAGTTTGTTCTGAAAAACTGATGAAATATTTCACATTTTTTCTCATTTCATGCCTCCAAATGTCAACCTCTCTTTTGCAATTTTCATCTCATTTTTCTGGCTGTGTTCAGGTAATATTCTTTTCAATATGTCTGATTGCTGTTCAAGTCCAGGGACTGCATTTCTAGCTTCCAATCTCAACTTTTGGGCTTTATATTTGCTGCTTCGTTATTTTCAGATTTTGACCATTTTTGACAGCCTCTTATATCCACATCTCATTTTCAATTCTTCCAATATTTTCTCTAACGTAGTAAACACATTTGAGGTTTCACACCTGACAACACTGTCAGCAGACCTCATGGTCCACCCCATCCCCCCAGTGCCTGCTGACTCTTGCTTGCGGTGGTTTAATTCTTTGATGACTGTCAATTCATGCTCTTTAGAAGGCTTTGGAGACATTCCATATATTCTCCCAGCACAATATATTTATTTTTGCTAAGCACATTGGTGTAACAGGAACGAGCAAGACAAGTGTTAGGATTCTATTAGGCAATAAAGACATGAGCCCCAAAATGGAGTCTGCTGAGTCACAAACCTCCAGATATCCTACAGAAACATCTGCTAGGTGTCCTTTTGCTGTCTGGCATGATCAGGCAAGACACTGACTCAAGAGCACATAGACTCTGCATAGGTATTATATGAACACTGCATAGACTGGACCCTAAAAAAGAAGTAGTCTCCCAAGGGATAGAGATTATATTGCTTACACAACAGCCCCAGCGCCCTTAAAAACCCCTGAATAAAGAGTCCTCATGGCTCTCCTACTCAGAACTCCCTCTTGGCTGGTGGGAGCTTTGCTTTCTTGCCTTTATATCTTTTAAATTAATCTGCTTGATCCTATTTCCTCTGTATCTGCTTTCATTCTTTCTTTTTTTCTTCCCGTACTTGGAATCCAACTCAGGATCTTGCAACTGTCGTGCTGGTGTGGTGCCACTGAGCTATGTCACTGGACCCCCTGGTTTCATTCTTTATCACCATTGGAACATGTCTGCGGTATTCCATTTCATGGGTGTTTAATTTAGGTTTCTAAACTTGCTATTCAATATTGCTATTCATGAATTTTCAGCTTGGAGATACTAGAAACATAGATTATGTGAAATTTTTTTTGTTCTCAAACCCAGCTAAGTATAATTTATGTTAGGAATCCTTTGAAGAGGTTCTTCCCTCCTTTTGACCCCTTTTTTCTTTTTGCCTTTCCATCTTTTCTTCTCCCCCTTTATTTCCCATATCCTTAACTTCTTTCTTCTCTCATTTTCCTTCCTCCTCCTTTCCTTCTGACAGACTCTGGTCAGAAATGGTCTGGTCTGGTCAGATTTCTGAGCCCTTTCTGACTAGGCTCAAGCTTGGGTTTCCCTCTCTCTCTATGTAGAATACAGATCAAGAAGATTCTTGGTAAGTTAATTTAGCCAAAAAAAAAAATCCCCCACCCTTGGTATCTGACTATCTGACATCAATATATTATCACCATGGCCTACTTTCAGCAACAACTTTATAGACTCAGTTTAGCCAGATACCCCGTACCTTTGATGCTTTCTCTTATTTTTCATTCACTGCCCTCTCCCTGGCCCTGTTCCTTGGCTGTAAACTTCTGCCAGAAGACCCCATTGCAGGGTTCCCAGTACTTGTCACCATGCTTTCTCTTTGCTGAAGCTTGCCTTATTAGCAATTTCTTTTCTTTGGTGTCTTCCTCCCTTCTTCATTTTCTCCTTCTCCTACTATAACTGGTGAGTAACCCCAGCGTTTACCTCTGCAGAATGGGTTTCCTCTCCCCATGTATTCTCCTCTTATGCCCTGTGCAGGGGACTGAGATCTGGCTGGTGTGGAGCCCAGACTGCAAGCCTGGAACACCAGGCAAAGCAAGAGGCTCTTAGCACAAATACCACCTCACCTGGTGTTTGGGGCCTCTAAGGATTCGCCTCACTGTCTCATAAGTTTGATCCTTCTAAAAGATTTTTAAATGCAGCTTTAATATATGCACTGGACAGTGTTTTGTTTTTTCCTACATAGATAATATGCCATTAGGTTAAAAAATGGTAGTAGAATAATAACATGACATTTAAAGGCCTTAGTAAAAGCAATGCAAATTTTTTGGTAGATTTAAAAACTTGAAACATTTTAATCAGATATATTTTTGTATGTGAATAAAGAATGTAGCTTCAAAACTCTAGTGCATCTACTACAATTAGATGCCCATAGATCTGCTTGTACTGTAGTTATTCAGAAAAGAAAGAAAAAAGATTATGCATGAATGAGATCTCAGGGCTAAGGCCTATGTGGATAAAAATATAAGGGAAAATTATTTGTCTCTTATAGCTTTTCTAAAGCTGCACTGAATTACGATTAAACTCTCTGATGAACTTTCTCACATCTTATCATGTTGGTGGGTTTACTTCCTACATTTGGTTCCCTAAATCTTTCTGACAGTACCCCTTAAAGTAAAAGCTGAAACAAACAAAACTGCTCGACTGTAGATTTTAGTTCCTTATTGATAGTAATTATCTTCTCTACTTTTGCTACTTACATCATGAGAAAAAGGCCTCCTTCCATTCCCCCTTCAGATTTCAGCTGAAAACATCACTGCTTCAGGGGTATCTCTCTGGGACTTCCTGGCTGGGCAGGTACCCTATTAGGCACCATGACAGCATACTTATCCTTTGGATTATCAGTCACAGTAACAATCATAACTTTCTCTGTGGAATTTGGATTAATGTGCACACTGCCAATTGTCTGGAAATTCCATGAGGGTGGAGTTCGTGCATTGTCTCCTGTTGTATTCCTGCTGCCTCGCACAGTCTCTATGCAGAGGAGGCATGTTATAGTCTAACATCTGTTTGTAGAATGAATGAAAAAATGAATTCAGCAAGTATTTATTAAGCGCCTACTTGGTACTTCGTGATAGGTACTATAGTAAGCTACAACGACCTAAACAGTGATCTGTCTTAAGTACTCTAATACATAGTAGGGGATAAAGAAATGTAATACACAGCTGGGAGATAGACACATAGTTCTTGAGAGTCCAAATATTTTCTAGGAGAGAAATGGCTTCCGCTGGGTGGGAGGAGAGAAGGTTTTTGAGCTGGGGATTGAAGCACGTGTCTCAGAGTGTGCCTTTGCAAACTCTACCATCAGTGATGTAAGACTGCATTTGCCTTCGGTGCAAGGTCAATTTTGCTTTGTTTTACTCTCTCGCTTTTCACTGGTAATGGAATCCCATAGTAATTTAATTATACAATTAAGAAAGAACAAATCAAGTGAACAAATAGAATCCCTTCTCACTCTTAATCCAAGGTAATTGGAGATTTGGGCTTTTGGGTTTTTAAATGGAGTATACTTGGCTGGTGTCCTAGAGGGGAGGTCTCTTTTCTTCTCCCATATCTTTGACTATACCTTCTCAGAATCTTCTGTGCACTCACCATAATCTTCACCATCATCCTTTTTTTTTCTTGTGATTCTAGGTTTTGAATCCAGAATCTCGCATGTGCTAGGCAAGTGCTGTCCCACTGAGCTACATCTCTAGCCTGAGGCCATCTTCTGCTTTCTTTATTGTTTCACTTGGTGGTACTTCTCAGTTAGTATCATGGTCTACTACCCTTTTCAAACTCTCTCTGGAGATCTTATTCATTGCCATTGGTTAATTTATTAATTTGAAAGCTGCAGTTTGGGTGAATTTAAAAAACAAATATGTAACAATAGTAATTATAATTATTATAATAGTATGAATTGTATAATTATAATAACATGAACTTTTATCATTATTAGCATAAAGAATGTAGCCTCATACTCAAATGAATATGTTTCAGAGTTAGACAGTTCTAGATTTGAATCTCTGCTCTATCCTTTGGAAGAATTATGACTCACACAAGTTATTTCCCTAAACCACTGATAATCCAATTCTTGATCACACACCCCTCCGAATACTCCTCTTTAATATGTCCAGAATGTGGCTCTCTTTCCCTTTACCACTGTGAGCTGTTCTGTCATCCATAGTACCTACCACCTCATCTACCACTTGGCTTTCCTGGGGGCCATAACTGTCAGTGTGTCCTTTCTAAGGTACACGTTGAACCATGTTGCTTCCTTGCTGAAAGCCCGGCTGATTGTCGAATGAAACATGAGGCCTCTCCCAGACGTGCCCCTTGCCCTTGCTCTGGAGTTTGAGCTGACTCTCCTTCCCATGCTCCACTTATACACTGAGCCTGCGGTGTGCAATGGCCTGTTATCTGAGTCAGCAAAGCCCTGATTGGCTGGGTACTGCAGGCAACGGCAGCCTCTCTGTCTGTGTTCTTGGTGCCGTCCTTACCACACCCTCTCAATTTACATATCTGGTGGGACCTTTACCCCACCTTCTTTACCAGGTACCCACCTGCTCACTCTTTAAGATATGGTGCAATCACAGTCTCCTCTGGTGACCTTTTCCCCTGGGTAGGGGTGGTCAGGATAACCGTGGCACCCTCAAAACTTGCATGAAGAGGCTGTTGACACTTTATCAGGTTCTCTGTTTTCTTTATAGCTGTGTTTGCGCCCCACGAGAACGTGAGAAGATTTTTCATTGCTGCATCCAAAGGGTTTTGAGTGGTTCCTGGAATAGAAGATAATTGTTACATAAATACTTTTCCATTTAAAAAAAAAAAAAAGCAAATCATTGAAAACTAATTCATTTTGAAACTTTGCCTGGGAAGCACATAGTAAATATTTATAGTTTCTCTGAATAGAAAGTTCTCCATTATGTGTGTGGATATAGTTATAATGCAACTTACTTTGTTTGTGATGTACAAAATAAATTTTCCACTTGGCATTTGTAGTTGCATAGTGTCTTGACTATGTCATGCTATACATTTTTGTTTAATTCAGGCAATGAGCTAGAAGCTTATTGTTTTTTTAAAGTATTTGGTCATTTTCTGTACTTTAAAGGAGGATGAAGTCTATTCTAAGTATTAGCCCCACTCTGCCTGTCCTTAAGGTTTTAACCTGGTTGAAATCACCAGCTCCCAGGACATGGGAAAGTCTCTCCCTTCCACTTTGAAGGGTTATGCTGTGGCTGCACTGGGCCCACTGAATTCACCACAACCTCTCCAGTTTAAGGTTCTAATTAATCAATACCTGCAAAGTCCCCTTTTCCATGTAAGGTAAAATATTCAGATTCTAAGAACTAGAAAGTGGACTTTTGTGTATGTGCCATTATTCTGTCTAACATAGGCATCAGTTCCACGATTATTGCCATTTTCACCCAGATGTATGTAGTAATTTAATTTTTCTCTTTATCAGGTCATTAGACATTTATCGACTGCTTTAACTATAAAGACGAGTTAAAAGGTCTGTCTGCAATCTAATGTAAAACACACACATACAAATAATTACAAAGTCATAGGAAAAGCACTATAGTAAGCTATAATGACCTAAAAAATGATCTGTCCTAAGTACTCTAATACATAATAGGGGGTAAAGAAATGTAATACACAGCTGGGAGATAAAACAATTTCAGGTTAGAAGGGAATTAGAGGAAAAATTGTGTTCAAGTTATCCTTGAATGACACAGAAGACTGGAAAAGAAGACACACCTGGAACAACAAACAGATTAACAAGTTTATTGTTAACAAGACAGAAGAGCAAGCTTATTAATAAGGGCCTCAGATGTTATGTGAAAGAATGGCTGCTATCATGAAATCAACCAATAACAAATGCTGGCAGGACTATGGGAAAAAAGGAACCCTTCTCCACTGTTGGTGGGAGTGCAGACTAGTGCAACCACTATGGAAATCAATATGGAGATACCTCAAAGAGCTGGGACTGGAGGTTCCATTTGACCCAGCCATCCCTCTGCTGGGTATCTTCCCAAAAGAATTAAAAGAATCATACCACAGTGATATATGCTTACCCATGTTCATAGCAGCACAGTTTATTATAACTAAAGCTTGGAGGCAGCCCAGTTGCCCATCAACTGGAGACTGGATAAAGAAGATGTAGGATTTTTAAAAATAAAATGGAGTACTACTCAGCCATATAAAATGAGAAATTAGAGACATTTATAGCCAAATGGATACACATTGAGGTGATACTCTAAAGTGAAATAGATAGGACAGACGTGTAAATACCAAATAGTTTCTCTGGTGTGAGAAACTGAAAGTGTAAATAAGGATCAAAAGGTATAATAAAAAATGAGAAATAAATACTGAGAAATAGGAAGAAAAGGGGCAAGAGGGAAGGGCAACTGGGAGGGGGAGGAGTAAGGAAAGAAGGGAATGGAATTAATATGAGAAAATGAAGGGCCGGGGATTTAGCTCAGTGGTTCCACTGCCTGCCTTGCAAACACAAATCCTAAGTTCGATCCCCGGTACCAAAAAAAAAAAAAAAAGAAAATGGAAATAAAGTCTTTGTAAATAAAGAGGGGTGGAGGAGGTTGAAGGAAGGGCAAGGGAATGGAGAAAAAATAAGAACTAAGATACATCATGTAAAGGTACAAATTTCCAGTGATGAATGTCATTATATTGTATGCCTAAAATGTACCAATAAAATTAATTAATTAAAAAAGAAAGTAACTCCAAGTGGGAGTTTAGAGCTTTGGTTTAAATAGTACTCTTAAGGTGAGTTAAATCTATCTCTGTATGTGGGTGATTAAGTTTGGTTCAAAGTAGCCTCTGCACATGAATAATACCCTAGTTTTATGTGTAAAGAATTTTAACTGAAGCATAAACCCTTGGGGCCAAGTAATTATCAGCAATTCTGGTAGCCAGGCCTCAGCCAATCATAGGCTTCCAATTGATCTAACTGTGTCTAATAAGGCAATGCAGACTGCAGCCCATCAAGTTGTTTCTGTCAGTTTCTTGTCTCTCTGACTGCAAACACGACCTATACACATGGTAGGAAGTGGCTTCTGAACTAAAAGTGGTTGGGAAGCCGCCCAGGTTTGGAAGCTTTTCCTTGCTCAATAAACTGTGTGAAAGTTAACTGGCTTCAGTTTTTCTACCAGTATCCTCAACTGAGAGCAATAAATTATGACAAGACAAAGGAGAGCAGTTTTTGGCTTTCAAGGGCACAAGACGGTGGGCAGATGAACACTACTTGAGTTCATTCTGTATGCCGAGTCCGCAGGGGCTGGCTTTAGGCTAATGAGCATCTAGAGCTGTTTCCAGTAAAGGCAAATTTATATTCTATCTTTGAGCAGAGAAACAGGACAGGGAGAGTTTTCCCTCTACTGTTTCTTGATTGCCTTCAGCTCAAAAATGATTTGGCAAAGACAATATAATTTGGGAGGTCACATTCTGGTTTCCTCCCGGGAGTATCAGGGTCTGTCTTTTAACAGCTCTCTCTCTCTAAGTGGTGCTTATACATCTTGGAGTTGGAAACACGTATCTCTCAATATTATTTCCACAAACTTCCAGCCGCCTGAACAAGACAGAAGCTCAGATAAGGTGGGGTTTTGTGATCCAAGTAGCAGGATAATTTGTGATACCTGCTGATCTCTAGATGTATCTTCACTGGAGAGGCAGCAGGAGAGCCTGCTCTGGTCCCCGCAGACAAGACAGCCCTGAGCCTGCTGGGCAGTGAGCAGGGGATGACAATGTGGAACCAATTTGTTGGAAAACCAGTATCTTTGAGGCTTGAGGGAGAGGAGCTTCCAAGGGAAGCAGGAATTGTGCAAGAGCTGGATGGGACAGTCACCAAGAACTGGACAGGATAGCTGCCGAGAAGCGTGTGTCATGATCATGCAATCTCTTCATCTCCAGCAGGTGAGGCCCAGAAGAAATCAGGTTGTTGGAATAGATGGACAAACTGAGGTTCAAATACCACTGGTCTGTTGTTATCTTTTGTCTAAATAGCACAGCTGTTAGTAGAATTCTAGCCAGTATCTTCCTGAATTTAAAACTTGAGGTTTTGCTACTGATCGGATGAAAGAAGCCTGAAGCTCTTCTGCTGGTCCTGAAAATAATAAAAGTGTGGAACATTCTCCCATTATGCCCTCATTGTTTTGATTGTTCTTGGCAAATCTACAGGCATAAATCAAGTTTTTACAGCTGAGTTCAACAGTATTTTCAAAGGGACATTGGAAAGAGTCTTATTCTTTGTTGACGTAGAACTGAAACTTTGCTTAAAAGGTCTTTACTAATTTTTCTCACAGTATCTTTGACATTTATGGATGTAATTTGTGGGGGGGGGGCTCTGGTGAAACCAGCAGGTAAGGGAAGTTAGGCAGATAGAGCGCAGGTCCTGCATAGTTAATCTAAACTAAAGTTTAAGGGCTTAAGTGAGTTAACAGTCCATAGGGCCCAAATAATTAATTTAAGTTAAATGACTGTCTGGGCCTAATGGAATAGAAGGGACTTTTGTCCCTAAATAGACAGGAAACTGTGGAGGAAGTGAAATGTCAATGAAGCCTCTTTCATTCTGAACATCAGAGCCCTACCTGCAAACAGGAGCATCTCTGCTTTCTGTCCCTCCTACCAAAAACCACACAAAAGGCCAATAGATTAAACGTCTACACTGTCTGACTAGCAGGGAGCTTTTCTTTTATTCTTTCTAATAAACACTCAATTGCCCATTCCCCACTGCCTGCTGCTTATTGTTCGGTGGGCTTCAATCTTCCTTGCCCCCAGACAAGGACCTGAGAACTAGAGAGATCCAGTTATACTGGGGATCAAACCCAGGCCCTCACACATGCCAGGTAACTACTGTATCACTGAACTACATCCCAGCCCCATTTATGCAATTCTGACATAAGTAGAAGGGACAGAAAGAGCAGAGAATCAGGAAATCAAAATGTGGGTCCTCCTTCCCCAAACATTTTGGAAAGTTTAAATGTTCAGCTACGTTATTATGCAGTACACTGGGAAATCTTAGAATACAGGAAAGACTTTAGTTTTAAATGATGAAAAACAAAGCCCTCTCAGTTCTATGTGAAGATTCGACCACTTCCCTGAAGTTTTAACATTTCTCTAGCAACAAGGTGAATTATGACAAGTGCCCTGAATACCTTTTAGCTTTGACTAAGCAAATAGCTTACAAAAACATTTTGAAATTAGCCATTCTGGAATTAGATGATAATATAATTGTGAATCTACTAAAAACCACCGAATTTTACATTTTAAGAGCATGAACTTTATATGAATTATACTTGAATTAAGTTTTTATGAAATAAAATAATAAAAAAGCAAGCTTCAGTCATAAACCACACAAAGCTTTCTAGAATTAAAAACATTTAAACTGAAAAAAAAGATAAGCTGGTCATAGTTGAGCCTGGTAGGGTAGTGGTACACACTTGTAATCCCAGCACTCTGGTAGGCCAAGGCAGGGCTGAAAATTTAAGCCCAACTTGGGTAACTTAGCAAATCTGTGAGATCCTGTTCCTAAATTTTTAAAAAATGAGAAAAGAACTGAGGATATAACTCAGTGTGAAGGTCCTGGGTTCAATTCCCAGTGCCGCAAAACAAACAAACAAATAAACAAACACCACAAAAGGTCACAGTTAAAGCACAAGTTAATTCTCTAGGAAATGTTTTGTAAATCTTAAGAGACTAAGAAAATACATGAAGACAGGGAAAATATGAATTTAAAAAACTTAGAATATAAAACTAGAAACAGACAAATAACAAAAGTCCAGAACAAAACACATGGGGTTTTATCATTCATTTGTAATTGCACCATCCATGGAAACTCAGAGGACCCAGAACAGTCAAAATGATCTGGAAAAAGGACCCAGTTGGAGGGTTCCTTGGGGAACTTACACTTATTTCCAAAGCTCACTGCAAAGTTACAGTAGCCAAGACAGGGTTGCAATAGCATAGGAAAGGCAACTAGCTCAGTGGACTACAGTTGTGAGTCCAGAAAGAGGAATATATATGGAAAAAAGCATGGCAGTTCCTCAAAAAATAAAAAATAGAACAACCACATATTCCAGAAATCTCACTTCTGGATATATAACCAGAAGAATTGAAATCAGGATTCAGAGAAGCACCTGGACCCCCGTGCATTACAGTATGACTTACAACAGCCAACATGGGAGGAAAAACAACCTTAATGCCCATCATTGTTGAATGGGTAACAAGAGGAAGAGGGGTTTATACATACGAAGGAATCAAAGGAGAACCTGCCATTTGAGAACACATGGATGAAACTGGAGGACCTTGTGCCAAGCAAAATAACCAAGTCATTGAAGGAAAAGTACCATATGATCCTCATTACAGGGAGAGTCTGAAATAGTGAAATTCACGCAAACAGGAAGGAGAATGGTAGTTACCAGATGCTAGGGGGAGGCAGACGTAGAGAGGTTTTAATCAAAGATTGCAACATTTTGGCTATGCAAGATGAGTAAGTCCTAGAGATCTGCGGTACAGTGTAGTGCTTCAGTTAATGGTACTGTCTGGTACAACTGAAACTTGGCTGAGAGGTTAGATCTTATGTTAAGTGTTCCTATCACACAAACAATAGGGAAGATGGTGGGAAGGGAACATTAGAAGTGATGCATACACTTATGGCATAGATTGTGATAAGAGTTTCACAGGCATATGCTTCAAATTCATCAAGAAACTGACATTCATACAAATCATGCAATTACTGCACTTTCCAAAACCCTGTAAGCCAGAGCTCCTGTGACTTGCTCATTCTCTAGCTCCTTAGGCCAGATGATCTTAACTAGGAATTTCCTGGACCTGCTCCAGGTAAGAACCACTTAGCTGGGTAAGGAGGCTTAGAAATTCTGAAAGCCAAGTACGGCCATCTTCCCTTATCCATGGATCCTGCTTGAATCAATAGTATGAAATGGTGGATCTATACTATGTTTTTCCTATACACATATATAGTACAAGCATGGATTTGCTAGACGGTGGAGTAGGATGAAACAGGACAGTACAAGATTTCATTATATCGTTCACAATGATGTGAATTTTAAAACTTAAGAATTGTTTATTTCTGGAAATTTCCACATAATATTAAAGGAAGGAGTCAGGGAAGTCAGGCTGACAGGGCAAAAATCCTGAATAGTAGACCTGAAGTAAACTAAAACTCAGAGGTTAAGTGAGTATACCAGAGAGCTTAAATAACTAATGTAAGCAAACTGACTATCAGGGCCTAATAGAGTGCAAGGGAAAGAGACTAGGTCCCTAACCAAAGGGGAGGCACCTTGGAGGAAGTGAAAGGCAAAGGAAGCTGCTTACTTTCCCCGAGTTCAAAGGCCTACCTGAAACCAGGAGCGTCCCTGCTTTCGGTCACATTCACTGGTCCCAAAAACTGCACAAAAGGCCAATGGACTTAAATATCTACGGTTTCCTCCATAGCCATGCAGAAAGGCCCCGGCTAGCAGGGAGCTTTTCCTTTTATTCTTTCTAATCAACATGCGTTTAGCCATTCCCCACCACTTGCTGCTTGCCATTTTTTTCAGCTTCATGCTTGCCCCAAAACAAAGACCTGAGAGCTGGAGGGAGCTGGTTACCATAGTTTTGCATTGCAGTTGACTGGGTAAAATAAAACCGTGGGAAATGAAACCATGGATAAGGGGAATTTTTGTAATGTCTTTTGCTCGGTAAAACTGGCAACAGTCTTAATTATTACTTCAGAAATCCAGGCTTTTGGTGATACATAATCTTCTAAATTTTAGTAAGGGAACTAAGAGCAAAAATATTGGGTAGCAAAAACCTTGCAGGAATCAGCAAGACTTGCAAAAGGTAAAACTGGAACATGTGTGTCCTGGTGGATACGAACCGACAATCTGCAATTTGCCAGAAGCTGGAGGCACTGGAAAGAGATGATGGAAAGGCCAGTGCCCAGCCCTGAGGGAAATGAAGTCTGGGAAGAGAGACAAACCCGTTTGAGAGTACGTGTCACTGGCTCTGTGGAGAAGATGAAGGGAATTTAGGAACAGAGAGGCTGGGAGACCAGAGAGACCTCTCAGAGGAGTTTTGGCTTAGAGCAAAAGCAGGACTGCCATCGAGGTCCAGGACCTGGAATGTGCATTAGGGGAAAAGAAAAAACAGAAGCCACCGTGTAAGGAACCATGAAGCACCCAGTCTCTTCTGTGGTGCTGTTTCTTTGAGGAAGAATCTATTTTTACAAGACAAAGTATTAGCACATGAGAAGGAAATGCCTTTGGCTCCCTGAAATTTCCTCCATAAGAAATACCATCTTGGAGGACTTCTAAAAATACAGAAAAGAAACAAACAGCAAGGCCTCATATTCTCTGATTTTTTTCATCTCTTTTCACTTCCAGGAATTAAAAACCCAATGTTCTTCATGTTAGGAGCAGTGGTTTTCGTTTTTTGTTTTTTTTAACCTTACACAAATCATTACATTTCCTTTAAATTTTTTTTTTTTACTTCAAACACACAGATGGAGATGGAACATTGTTATAAAGTACTTTAAAGTAAATTCCAGGCATTAATGGATTTTGCACCAAGTATTTCAACACATGTCCCTAAAAACCAGTTAGCACTGCAAAACGTAAAACAATAACAATTCATCAATACCTCTAAGACTAAGTCCATATCCTGTTTCCTGGATATCTTAATGAATGTATTTTTAAAAGGTCATTTTTTCCAAACCAAGATCTAAAGAAGACTCACATTGTTATATTTACTTTTCATGTCTGACTGTCCTTATATTGTCTGTAGTAATCTCTTTCCTTCTTTTTCTTTCCTCCTTCCATTGATTTATTAAAAAAAAAGATATAATCATCCCATGTATTAGCCCACATTCTAGATTTGTCTGATTTGTCTGGATTTACTTCCTTATGGTGTCAATGTCACTTAACTAGCTCACTTACCACTGTCTTGCACATAAATTGGAGTTAGCACTAAAAGCTAGGTGAAATCCAGGATGGATTTCTGGTGAAAATAAGTTCTATGAATTCATATTGCATGACCTCAAGAAATACTTAACGCCTTATTTTTATTGATCCTAAAATTGGTGACCAATCTCTTCACTTAAAAAATAGCACTTCTTTCCTTTCCAACTATCAGGTAAGCCATAGACTTTACCATGCTGTGAATATTGGGTGCCCTATTAAACTTTCACCTAAGGATGTTAGAATTGGTGGATGATTGTCTGAGGAGGTTATCTCACTGGAAGTTGCAAAAATGGCTATTTTCTAATTATGTCGCTTTTTCTAGACTTGACACCAGGAATTGTTCTGTAAATAATTTATAAGTGCTTTTTTGTTATAAATTAGGGCTGTTCAGTTACACTGAAACATAGCTCATATAAGAAAGTGAGAATATATAGCTCCTTTTGTCATGCAGTCAGTGTGCAGGTTGCTGCTATAGCTTTCTCCGTGGTCACCAATGAAGCAATTTTTAAAATGCTTTATCTTTTTTAAAAAAGTATCATTATAAATATATGGATTTAACATTTTTCAATCAGTTGCAGTCATTACTCTTTTTATAAAGTCAAATGTTGACATCATTTGACATTGGGACATCATTCATGTGGATTTCTATGTTCTGTGTGTCTCTTCTGTGTTGTTTTAGAAAGTTTTCTTTGCATAAGATAACTCCGTGATCTGTCCTTGATCTATAATCAGCCATTTCTCCAGGGAACCTTAGTAATTTGAATGGGGAACAATATTTTAGAGATACAATTTAGATGATATTCTATTACCTGTCATTGCTTCTAAACTTTTCAGTTTCCAGAGCTAAGAAATGTTTTATTTCAAAGTATGTATTTTCAGAGTTCATGGTAATATTTTAGGTCAAACTAACATAACAGGGATATTTTTACTTCTCTATTTTTTCTTGTTCCCCTTTTTTTCCTAAAGAAAATCATAATTTCTAGCAGCATAAACATAATTTTATTTGCTGTATCTTTATTTCTATTTCTAGCTATCTTTGTTTATGAATTTAATTTATTCTACAATTCTGGAAAAGATGGACACATTTCTGTTCATGTGGGAAAGATGGTTGCAGCTGTGTTTGTCATTAATGCAGCATTCACAAATATAAACAAAATTTGGCCAAACACTTCTGTTTGTAAACCAAATTGTTTGCAAGCAATAGTGTTCGCGAACAAAGGTATGACTACATATTAGTTTAAATATACCAGCATTGCCAGGGGTTTAGCTCAGTGGTTCTGCTGCCTGCCTTACAAGCACAAAGTCGGGAGTTTGATCTTTGCAGTCCTTTCTGGCCAATCTCAAAACTTTTTAAACCATTCTGCCATACTCTTTGCTCTCGATTCTCAACGCAAATCTAAAACCCCCCAACAGTAGCCATAAGACTGTCTTGAAATTTCTTCTGCCAGATTAATTAGTCTGCCATCCTTAATCTCAGTCTCAGGCAGTCTCTGGACATGTACAAAATGCAGATAAACTTTCTGCCAAAGTTTAACACACATTGTCTGGAGTCCAACAGTCAATACAGTCTTTATTCCCAGAAGAAACCTCAGTGCCTGGTCTTTACCAACAGCATTTCTATCAGCCTTTTGAGCTCTGACCGAATCTCCCAAGTATAGCTTTTCAACTCTACTTTCTCAGGTGGCATCTCAGAACCTTTCCAAGCTCTTTCCACAAGTCAGCCCCAAACGCTCCTGAACCACACGGTCAGGTACAGTCACAGCAAAGACCCTACTTCTCTGGTGCCAAATTCTGTCCTAGTTACTTTTCTTGTTGCTGAGACAAAATACCCAACATTCAGAATTAAAGGAGGAGAAGTTTATTTGGCTTATAGTTCATAGTTGTCCGTAGTTGGCTGGCTGCAAGACAGAGAGGTACATGGCAGAGAGGCAACAGTTCATAGTGGGCAGAAAATAGCAAAAGCAACAAGAGGGAAAAGCCCTTCTGTCCCTTATATTCTATTCAGGCTACTGGTTTAGGGTGGTGCCAAACAATCAGTGTACTGATTTAGTAGCCACACACCCTTAATCCCCGCATCTGGACTCAGCCACTTGTGAAAAAGCTCCACTATGACCTCATGAGGCTTTGGAGGGAAATCTAGGCCCAAACTATAACACTTTCTAACAAGATTATCTCCCATTTGCTTCCATTTCCAGAGCAGATAAATTCCTGGGTTGGTCTGGAAGTAATGTTTAAGTTGTTTTTCAGCTTCAACATTTGTTTTTTTTTTCCTCATTGAGCTTAGTGGTACATTTTAGGTATACAGTACAGTTACATTCGTTATTGGGATCCTGTACCTTTACATGACAGGTCTTGGTTCTCATTTTTCCCCTTGTCCCTGCCCTCCCTTCATCCCCTCCTCTCCTCCCCCTTTACAAACATTTTATTTCCATTTTTTCATTTTCTTCTATTTTATTTCTTTCCCTCATTACCTTTCCCCTACCCTTCCCACTTTCCCTACACCTTTAGCCCTTTTCTTCCTGTTTTCCATTGTCAATTATCTCAGGCTCTTATAAGCTATTATAGATGGCTCTTCATCCTTGTAATAGCCACTACCATCCACTAGATGTCAGTTCAACATAGCAACCTACCTGGGGACATGTCTATATCCAGGATTGAAAATCAAGAGAATCACAAAAATGTTTAGCTTTTGTCTCTTTCTGTTAAAAGTTAAGTATAAAATATTCTCTTTTAAAAATGATTTAGTAAATAAACTTATTATACTTCCAAGAATATAAGCACAACTACTAGAGCTAGTATTTTTCAGAGGTAACAACTTTCCACAGTTTATATCTAAAAATTCAGTTCTGAAAATCAGCATTTGCAGACTGTTTCTTTTCAGAAGGCAGTAGTTGCACAATAATTTAAAATAAGTTATTTGGTCACTAAAATTTCATCTGATTTAGAGGAATGAGCAAAATTTGCTCAATATAATCAGAGATGATCCTGCCAACCACAGTGTTATGCTTATAGTTAAATTATATATTTAGTGTGAATTTATTCAGCTATTAGTTCAGTTGCTTCTTGACATTTTAAAAAATCCTGTGTAATAGAAACTAAGAATTATTCTGCAAATACAAATAAATATTATTTTCCCTCAAAGAAAAAGTGGCGAAATAAATAAATTTTAATCTAGAGTGATTTATGTTTAAATAAAAATGTTGAGAGAAGTGGATTATTTTCAAGTACATGAAGGTGAGTAAATTATTGGTATTGCAGTTATTTATTTTTTAAAATTCTACCTTTTATTTGTGTATCGTTATAAATAATATGCATAACATTTTTGAATTCCAAGCAGACACACACTCAAGGTATGCAGATTTTCCTGAACAAGAATTGTGAAAACTAGGAAACATTTATTAGAAGGAATTATTAGTCATAGCTCCCTGATGAGGGTTGCAACAGAAGGTGAAACAAGCAATAACTGCCGATAATTCAAATACAAGCTCTTGTACTCATTACCCTAATTTCCTGAGTTTATGCTGTAACCTCGATCGTCAATTGCTGATAAGTCTCCAACTTAGAATTATTTCCAGTTAAGGTCAGAAGAACTATTCTCAGTGCAGTTTCTATTTGCTTCAGTAAATGTGAATCTGTATTTTATATTCTTTAAGAAATAGTTACAAGTTAACAAAATACATTGGTCTTTGGAAGAATTACATTGGGGCTTGCACTTCAGTATACAGGCAGGGTTAGAAAGCAACGTCTGCCCTGGTAGAGGATGAAATTCCAACACTCCTGGGAATTTCCGTGTTATTTTCTGGCAATTGTCTTGGATGAGGTTTCTACCAGGTCACTAAAAAGTCTAAGTAAGATCTAGGCTTTTTCTGAACAGGCTGTGACCTCCATTTTGTTTTATGTTTACCTTTGATACACTTTGAATAAATAAAATACATGATACTGACAACCTCCCGCCCTTAGACGGGGAGGAAAGAGAAGTACGCTGTATTAATTGCCTTAGCGGTGAGTTCCTCCTACCGGAAGTGGTTTACACTGGCTTTTCAACCCTGATGAGAAAGCGGCTTTCCAGGCCTGGAGAGAGTGACCGTGCCAGCCGGATATGCCCAAAACGACGGGTCAGGCGCCATCAGCAGCCTAAGAGAAATTTAACTTGAAAATTCCATTGCAGCCCAGAAACAATACAAGTTGTAAGAAAAATAACATCAGTTAGCTGTATTTACACTGTACTTAGTTGCAAGGAATTTAAGATGCTTACAGATAAAAGAAACATGGGGGAGGAGGAAATCAGTATACAGGGAATGATTACCGAGCTGTTAAATTTTATGAAAACTCTTTCGATGCAAGCGGGAAGGTAATGGCCGTCGCCTGACACCTTCAGGTACCAGATCTCATTCAATGTGGCTGTTTCCTCTGGTGGTGCATGTACACAACCATATATATACGTACAACAGCAAAGTATGCACAGCTGACTAACCTCTGCCTGGTTTTATCATTTTACTTCAATAATTTCAGTGGTTATATCCTCAAGAAGAAGAAAAAAATAAGGCTGGGAATATAGCTTAGTGGTACAGTGCTTGAGGCCCTGGGTTTGATTCCCCAGCACAATTAATCAATCAGTCAATCAATGGAACTTTATAATTATGAAATGATTAAATTAAATTTATATTGAACAACATTTGGAAAATAAAAAGAAGCAAAATTATACTTCAACCGATATTGTAGTTTATTTCAACTTACTTTTTATTTTACTAATCATACAAGTATAAGCTTAAGGCCTGGAGTTTCATTTAATATCAAATCATGACAAATTTACAGATCATAAAAGACGCTTGGGGAGAATCTTCAATGGCTGTATAATATTCTGACTATTTATTTAGCTATTTACCTACAAGTGGACGTTGTGATTACTGCCAATGTTTCACTGCTATAAATAACACTGAGATAAACATCTTCAAGTGTGACTCTCTGAGCCTGATTATTAGGTGTGATTAAAAAATATGGCCAATGTTTAAGTTAAAAACTTTAGTACAGTGAGAGACACATTGTCATTAACTCCCCTCGGATGCTCCCCTCGCTCTGAACACACGCCATGGCTTTGCCCCTTTCTGAAGCGGCTCTGGCGCAGTCCCCTTTCGTGTGTGCTGTCGTTTTGTTGTGTTGGCCTTGATGTCCTGCGTAATTTAAAACATTTACACTTTACAGTGGTTTTGATTGGGGGAAGAGCTAGAAGATGCGCGGTGCCAGATTCCGTGAATAAGATGGATGAAGACACACTGGTGTTTACTTGACAAAAACTGCCATATGTGTTTGCTCAAGGAGAACTGTTCCAAAATATGGTGAACGTTTAAATTAAAAAAATTATTCACTAAGAGTCACACTGCCATTAACTCCTTCAAGATATTCAAAATATTTCCCCTCCACTTAAGCATCTTTCTTGGTGATCTACCTTTCACTGTAACACTTTTTAAAACAACTTTAAACATTCAATATTTTAAAAATTAATTACGTATTTTTATTAGTGCATTTTTGCAGTACACAATAATTCCATTTACTGTGGGAAGTCAGTGCATGTACATGACACATCTTGATTCTTTTTGGTTCCCTTCACCTCCCATCTCTCCCTGCTACCTTCAACTCTTGATTGCTTTCTCATTTGAAAAAGCTCTTTCCATTTTTCTCTTCAATTCTCTCTTTTCTGAAATCTTTTTTCCTTCCCTCTCTCCTCCATTTCTGGTTCCTTCTCCCATTTGTAAAGCTCTCCCTACTTCTGATTCCTTAACCTTTACTTTGGTCTTTATATTTTGAGTTTCTCCTTAAGAGAAACTATGAGACATTTAAACTTGTGTGCTTGATTTATATCACTTATCATTATGGCCTTGAGGTGCATCTATCTACCTACGAATGCCTTAAGTTATTTTTTGTTTGATCGCCTCTTGTATTTCTTTAGAAACAAAATTACTGATTTGAGGACTAGGAATTTTCTTCAGGTAATTATCGATTTACCTTTCTAAAATTAATATGAACATAACACATTTGTAGACATACCAGTTCTTCATGATGAATGTAATACCTATGTAATACAAACTTGTACTAATAAGAATTAAAATGTTAACAATAAAATTAACATGAATTTACATTCTTACAAATGCCTGCCTATGTCAGCCAGCATTGAGAAGTAACATACAAAGTGTGTTTTGTCAATTTGACAGATTCGAAATAGTAACATATTGTGGTTTTATTGTATTTTTCTCCTCTGGTGTTAGGTAATTTTAATGTATTTATTGTAATTAATATTTTTCTAATCAAGAATTATCTATTCACACACACTCTTGTATATTAGCTTATGAGATTTTTGGAGTCTTTCACTGTATATTAATAAACTATAGAAATATTCCTGAAAGTATAGTTTTGTTTCACTACATAGTAACAATACCCTTTCTTGTCAAAATTATTTATATTCAACTAAATGTTTGTTTGTTTTTTTGGTACCTGGGATTGAACTTGGGTCTTTGCGCTTGCAAGGCAGGCCACGGATCCGCTGAGCTAATTTCCCAGCCCCAACTAAATGTTTACATATGTTTGTTTATGGTCTTATGATATTTTTTTGTCATGTAAAAGTTTTAATTTTATTGCAACATCTTTTCCTTTGTGGTTTTCTTGATGGCTTTTATCTTACAAAATCCTTTCTTACTTTCAGACTAGTTAAAAATTTAACATTTAAGAGTTTCATTGCTTACACTAATAAATCTATCAGTATTGTATAAGTTGAATGCTTATCTTTATTTTTGAAGTAGAAATTTTCAAAACAACTGTGCTGATTAAATCCATCCTTTCTGCATTTGTTTATGATGCTTCTTTGCAATACACTAATCTCTATATATTAGGATTTTTTCCAAATTTTTTTACTCCATGGATCTCTTAATTCTGGCATTGATACTACACAATTTATATTATGATATTATAATACTATATATGTTTTTAATCACATCACTCTTCTTGCTTTGGTTCAACTGTTACTGAGACATTCTTCTTGCTAATTCTTCCAGAATTATTCAGAAACTATTTTTCATCTTAGGTAAAAATTTTTGGTTGCATGTTATTTTTATTAACATACGAATTAATTTAGGAAGTACTACTGTCATGTATGGTTCTTTCATAATTCTGTTTATGATTTTCTGACCTGTGTATACATTATATAATCATTTCTAGATAGCTTATATTATCCCACAGGCTATTGATTTTTGTAAGTTTATTTTGTATCCTTTCACCTACTGACCTCTAAGTGCTGTTAATCATTTGGATAATTTGGGTATATAATCACATTGTGCAAATAGTAAAAACTTCATAGATCATTGAGGCTTGTTAAAGGTAGACTTTGATGATACAATCAAAGCATAATTTAAACATTTCACTAAAAAGTATTATCCAATATTTTTATTTATGAATTTACATTTTAAAGTCAAGTAAATAAATATTTTATTCTTATATATTATTTTTACTTAAATACAATTAAAGTAGATTAGTCTGGAATTTTTAAAGAGTAAAATACAGCTATGAATATTTTTGATGTTATAGTGCTTAAAACATTATAGGTAAAATGTTATATTTTACATACTAACACTAAAATTATGTATGTCCTAGTTGTATTTTGCATTATCATGGTCATCTATAAATAAAATATAAATCAATTGTGTATTAGTTACACATATCTTTGTTCACTTGGTAATTTTTTAAATTAAGAAATAATTTTTCTTCACACAAAATTTTGACATAACTCACCTACTTCACTTGGGCAAAAAAGTTCTTACTAGCATAAACATAAACTTAGTAGAGACATTACTAATGGATTTTAAGATAAAATAAGCCAGAAAAAAATAGTATGTGAAATAAAAAAATCACTTGTTTTATAGTGTGATCATATTTATTTCAGCAGTATTTGCGAAAAATCTGTGCAAATAAATTTGCAACCAAATTAAAATATGCTTCAAGGTGACTATATAATAAATTTGCCTTTAAACATAATTAAATATATTTAATCATAGATAATTTTATAGATCTGTTTCAATTTTCCTTTTATATTCTTTATAATAGAAAGAAATTTGTATAGCTATGTAAAATTGATATTTTCTGCCAAAACTGATAAAATACCAAGTGCTACATTTAATTAATGTTATCATAGGTTATTGGAGTCCAACTGACTGAGATAAATTTGTTAAGTACTTTAAAAATGACTATATGAACGACATTTAGAGAGATTATTATTTGATTCTCTGCAAAGAACTCAAACTGGCAAACCACTTTATGGTATTTCTTGAGAAGCTGTGTGAAATAGAGATCTCTAATACATGGTAAGATAAAGGTACATTTTTCTAGATGTATTTGTGCTAGAATGAATTTTTATTGATTTATAATGCAATTTCAGAATTAAGATTCCTGCCTGCTTCAACAATGTAAAATTGGTAGTGCTTGATACTTATTCTTCAGATTGCTTCATTCTTAAGCTTTTGTACCAACAATATCCTCATGCAAGTTATCTGTATATTTTTCATAATATTGGTAGAATTTATTATTATTTACTTAAAATAGGAAAATTTCTAAGTTTGCATATTGTCAGTTACAAAATATATTTTTTATATTTCTCACAAAATGTCTGAAAGGTTTCTAATGTTTTAGTCACTGAGAGTATTAATCACTGAGATCACTAGGATGAAAGATTAAAAAATCAAACAAGAAAACAGTACTGCATTGTCATTTGCTAAATAAAACTAAGCTATAAACTTATTTGTACAAAGTTACAGAGCCAATTACAGTTCAATTTGGAGACACTTCACAAAACTGAATCTTGTAGATAAAAAGCATGTAGCTATTGCTACACTTTACAATAAAGTTTTAGCAATTATTAGCAACACATAATAGTTAATTTCAAATTATTTCTATTTTGTGTAGTCTCAGTTATATATTGTATATAAATAAAGTGGCACGTACACTGTTAATATATATATTGAGACATAGTGAGTTAAACTATTTTAAGATACTATAAATATGTAGACAAAATAATACTCCAATTTATTACATAGACAAATAGCCAGAGTTCTTTTAATTAAGATATGTTCAATAAGAGGAGAGACAACCATTCATGAAACTCCAATTACACTTAAATTCAGATCTGTGGATATAAATGAATGTCAATTTATTTAAGATTTATTTTCAAGTGGTGTAAATTACTAAGAAAAATTATAACCATAAAGAGTTGTAAGAAATAAGAACATAAGTAAATTATTTTTAAAGCCAAATGTTCTTAATCTTGGACTCAAAAATTAAAAACATTTGCCTATATAAATTTCATTCAAATGAATGTTACAAGATTTGTGTGCTTCTTTTTGACATTTTTATCTATTTATGAACAATTTTTATTCTAAGGCATTTGTAGAAATGAACTTGACTCAATTTTAAATTTATAGCAATATATGACTTTTAATAAAATAAATCTAAGAAGTACCAGATACAGAACTGCTTATAGTATGCACTCTGAGCTTTGGGACAGAGGTCTGAGCTCTAGACTGGCAGAGACACACTGAATGAGTCACTGAACCCGTCTGTACAACTCTGTCCATGTATGTCACTGACCTTGTTTTTTTGTTCTTGAAAAATCCATTAAGTCTAACAGCATCACTTCACCACTTCTTGAGGATTTTTAAACAAATGGTCAATTCAGAAGCATGCCTTTTGCTAAGTGTGTACACCTCAGTTCTCAGGAGAGGTTTGAAGGGTTTGACAGCTGGAGAGGCCAACAGTGAGCCCTGTGAGTCAGCCCATTCTCTGGAATGGGTTCACTCTCCAGAGAGTCTGGGAGCCCTGGGTCCATCCAGGGCCCCAGGGGTTCCCAGGTGTCTGAGAGTTACTCTGAAGGACAGGTAGAGAGGTAAGGATTGAGCATGTCAAGTTAGTCTCAGGACTAATTTGCCAGTTAGGCCTTTATGAACAAGCATTGATTAAAGACACTTTTAGCACCTTTGTGGGAAAAATAAGGCTCATTCCATCTGGAAGCCTAATCTGAGACTATTGTTAGTAAGCAGAAAACTGAAGAAGTAGATAGACACACCTCAAATGTTTGTTTAGCTTGGAAAATGTGTTAGAATTATAACTTTATATCTTTTAATAACTTTCTGGTTGGGCTTGTTGTATCTATTAAATTAATTTTTCTGTCTAAAGCATTCCAAATCCAAGAGCCTGTGAATGGCATGTACACCATTTCCCCATAAAGTCAGCCATGAATTTTAATCAGATTAACCCTCACCCCCCCCCAAAGTCCATTGTATCCACTGCTGCTTCTGCAAAACACACAGTTCCCCCATAGAAAAACTCTAAATTTGGACTCCTAAGGAACTTTCATACCATTTTCATTTTCATGAAGAGGCACTGGCTTTTGGAAATTATCACACTAGAGAATTTCTTTCTTTCTTAAAAACAATTATATGGATTTAGAGAATGCCTGATTGGGTTTTAGATATTTATTGTGATTTCCCTTTCAACTACAAATCAAGTCTCCTGTTCTATTTGTTTCCCTAGGACTGTGGACTCCAGCCTTTCCGAATGTGTTGTGGAGAGACTGCTAAAGGGAGTTCTTGTGCAGATTTAAAATGCACGTTCAGGACATGCAAATGAATTGTAGTCCAATTAAGCACTGAAAAAACAGCCCTAAATATCCCGTTAATGAACTGCATTCAGGCGCTAAAAAGACATTCCCTCATGATGGGATTATAAAGATCCTGCCCTTAATTATGAGTTGTAAAAGCCACTTTCAGGTAGAAATAAAGAGGGTAACAGTTGTTCAATTAGAGGTGAACATTCTTCTAGGAGGGGAAAAAAGCCTTTCTGTGATAAGACCCAGAAATCTTGTTTTTCTGCTAATGCGATTTCATACATTTTTGTCGCATGGTGGGCTGAGCAGCATTCCTGGTCTGTTGCCTCGGATGGGAATTGTTCAGTGCCATGTCACACATGGCCGTGCCCCGAGTGCTCACGCTGGGCACTGAACGATCCCATGGCTGTAGTGACAGAGTCTGCAGTAAGCAGGCCACGCTGCTCCACTCTCAGCCTCCTCTTCCCATCCCTGTCTGCAGCCTCGTATCCTTTTCACGTTTATTCATGAGCTCATCACTCAGGGAGAAAATTTATTTACATTCGAACTTTATATTTAAAAGCTATAAATTACAAACCACTGTAAATACTGCCTTTTGGTAAACGCTACTTCTCATAAAATCTGTGAGTGCTCACCCATACAAGCTTCGGTCCTTTGGACATTTTTGCCCTACTCGCTATACCTCGCAACTCTTCAAGCTTTCGTATTTCAAAGTCTAGCCGCCAAAACAGTGGGAAGTTTGCTGTAAGTGAAAAGGAAAGAATTTAGATTTGTCTGAAATAAGCAGTGATTCTGTGTGAACGGTGCCATGGGCACTTTCACCATTCTGCAAGAAAAGTGTTACCATATGATATATTTGGCAAGTAAAAACCAGAAGGTGATTTTTGTTCTTTTCTAGTCAACTGAGGCATAGGTGACTGAACTGGAAATTAATTTTTTCTCACCAACTTTCCTCCTCTGGACTATTTTACAAGCACTTAAACTCAGACAAGGCTTTTAAGTCATTACAACAATAACTATTGATCAAATATTTTCAGAAATTTAAGAGCTGATAATTTGTGAGGAATCTAACCCCTTTAGTTAGGTGATTGAACAAGAAAAACTGTGATACTGTATTTCTTTTCACTGGGAAGAGGATGTCTAAATCAAGCTGTTGCTCAGCTCTGCACTCAAACTTGAACTTGCAGAGAATCCTGGTGTCTTTGGGCTCCAGCAGCCCAAAGTTGCAGGTCTTGGATGCTTGCTCATTGGGTCTTGAGCCTCAAGATGGGGCTGACTCAAAATTCTTTCTCCCAGGTAAAGTGCACTTTTTGTGCTGGCTCAAGCCAGAAAGTTGTTAGGCCAGGTGTTGTCATGGGTGCAGAATTTAAGATTAGATGTCGTATCAAAATTACATGATCAGAAGGGGCATTGCAATGCTCTTCTGGGCAGTCAAAAAACTGGTGTTTATTACAAATATTTATCTAGCTCAGTCTTAATACTAGGGGAATTTATCAGGAAGCTACCATTTTGTAAAAAAAAAATGCTCACATCTAGTTAAATACAGCAATAAGCCTTTTCTGTTGTTGTTTTTTAAGGTAAGGTCTCGTGTAATTTAGATCACATGAGATGTAACTCATAGACCACATATGAAAGCATCAGACTGGTAAGAAACAGAAAAAAGATCTGACAAAAGGGAAGGCTATAGTCTGAAAGGGGAAATGGCAACTGTCATGCAATAGTAGGAGTAAAATTATTGCAAACACTTTGGAGGGCAACAAAATTGAAGAAGTACAAGTCCTTAGACTCAGATTTTCCACTTCTAGGTTTGTTCACTGGAGAGGCTTCTATCCACCTACCCTAGAGAGAAACAAAAATGTTTCTTACAGCGCCACTTGTGTGAATAACGACAGCAACATAAAAGGAACCTAAACATCCATCAAGAGGTGCACAGATAAGTAAATCATCTCTGCTCAACCAACAGAACTGTGGAGTAGTTAGAAGTAAATGAGAAAAGCGTAATCTGGGTGTGGTGGTAGACACCTGCAATCCCAATGCTCAGAAGGCTGAAGCAGTAGGATTGCTGCAGATTTAAGGCCAGCCTGGGCTACACAGTGAGTTCAAGTCCACGTTGAAGTGTATAGTACATAGGGAGACTACGACTCAAAGAGAAAATCCGTATATTTTGGATAAATCTAAAAAATATAATGTTGAACTGAAAAAGCAAACTGTAGAATTATACTTTAAATTATTACATGTGTTACATATATTATATTGGACTTCATTAAAATTAAAAATGTTGTGCTTCCAAAGCACAATTAGTAAAATAAAAAGATAGCACATGGGATATGCAAAAATATTTCCAAATCATATATGTGATGAGTCTTTATGCACAATACATAAGTAACTATTACAACTGAACAATAAAGAAGACATGTAGCCCAATTTTTTTAAAAAATGGGCAAAAAATTGAATAATTTTTTCATCTTTCAAAAAATTTGAAAAACTTCCTTAAAGAAGATGCACAAATAGCTAAAAAGCATATGAAAAGATATTCTACATTTTAGTGATTAGGAATATACAAATCAAAACACCCTTTATGATGCTTATAATAAAAAAAGGACAATAACAAGTGTTGGGAAAGACACGAAGAAATTGGAGCCCTCTTCTATTACTGGCCAGGCTGTAATACGTTGCAGCCACCTTGGAAAGCAGTGTAGGAGTCCCTCATAATGTTAAAACAGGGTTACCATTTACACAGCACTTCTACTCTGACTTAGTCCTTTTTATGTTGCTGTATGAAAATGGCCAAGGCTAGATACCTTACAGAGAAAAAAAAAAAGTTATTCAGCTCACAGTTTTGGAGCCTGAAAATTCAAGAAGATTGGGCATTCCCATTGATTCAGCCTCTGGTGAGGTCTTCGTTACAGGTGGTATCACAATGGTATGAGTACTTGTGGAAGACATCAGAGGACACGAGAAGAAACCGAGGTCCAGGGAGGGGCCAGTCTTGTTCTTTTAATAACAACCTACTCTTACAGAAACTAGCTCAGTCCTGATGACCAGCATTAACCCCTTCTGAGAGAACCACCACCTGATTGCCTCATTATCTCAAACTAGGCTCCAACTCCACACCACCACCACCATACCAAGGACCGAGCTTCTAATGTATGAGTCAAAAATCACACCAAAACTGTATCACACTCTTAGGTATACACTTAAGAGAATTAAAAACATATGTATACACAAAAACCTTTACAGGGACTTTCAGAGAAGCATCATTCATAATGTGAAACAGTGAAAAACACTCAAATCTTCATCAAGTGGCAAATGGATAAATAAAACATGGTACAACCATATAATAGAATATTATTCAGCCATAAAAAGGAACGAAGTACTCACACAAACTGAAACAGCCTAATAGCAACATAAAAGGAAATGAAATTTTCATCATCCTTAGCATTGTACTTATGAAAGAAGCCAGATGTAAAAGTCCACATGATGCAATTTACATAAAGTGCCCAGAATAGGCAAAATCACAGAGAAAGAAAATAGACCAAGGATTGGGAGTAGGAGGAATAGAGACTGATGGGATGGTGAAATGTCTGGAATCACAAAGGCGATTGCTGTACAGTTGTGGACATAATAATAGAAAGGAGTAGGAACCTTCCCACTGAAGGTTTTGCAATTGAGTCTGCTGAAATAAGCTGAAAACGGATGGAGCAGCAAGAGGAAAAGGATACAAATTTATTACTCTAGACATGTCCATGGGAGTCAAACGCAATGTAAGACTCAGAGAAGGGCAAAACAGCGGACGCTTAAGTACTTTTATAAAAGGGAGGGAGGAGGGAGATGCAGGCACTTTTGGATGAAGGATAACTAAATAATCTTTAGATAAGATGAATGAGCCTGAAGAATAGACAATGGCCAGGGACAGATTTCCTCCCGGATGTAGACATGCTGTTTGAGTCTTGGTCACTTTCTCTGTGATAACAAGTTTAACAGTGAAATTTCAGTAATGGGGGGCAATTGTGTTTGTCTTCGGTGGGTGTGATCCTTAGGTAGATGAGGGGACTTCAGGGACAGACTTCCCTGCATTTGCTGCCGCCCTCATCTTCAGACTGAAGTCCAAAGTGGCAGTTTTGGGTGTGTCTGCTGATCCTAATACACCAGCACGTGACTGGATTAAGAGATGCCAGCTGTCAAGGCACAGGCATGACTGTGGAGATGTGCCTGACCCCTTCCTCTGGGCCCTGTCTTCCTGCTCTGCTTCTCAGCTGTGCTGAACTAAGCAGCCTTGCTCCACCCTATCTTTGTGTTACGATGTTTCTGCCTTCAAGCCAGCTAACCACGGACTGAATCCCCAGAAACTATGAGCCGAAACCTCTCCCCTAAGTTGTGGGTGCTGGATATTGTGACCCAGCTATAGGGAAGCTGACTAATACATGAGGTAGCATTTTTACTTTCTGGCACTGCAAACTGATACATTGCATAATTAAAAGAAGGAAGGAAAGAAGAGAATGACAAGAGCTGAATAGTGGAAATAGCCAAAGAACTGCTTTAGGAAGATGGGTATGATGTTAAAATCTCTTCATTTCCCAGACCTTTGGGCAAGTCTGTTCTCATCACCAGCCCTGAAGCACATGCACAAATAAAGCTCAGAAAAATGAATGAGGAATTGGGTTCTATCTTCTCTATCCCAGTGCCCAGAAGGGGGTGTGGTGTGCAGTAGGCACTTGATAAAAACATGCTGAGTGTCTAGGTACATATTAGTTCTGAGCAGGTCTGATTTAGTTCCACCATGACAACCACACTCTTTGAGTATAATTCCTATTCTCTTTGAAAGTTCAGGAGAGATTAGATCTACTGACACTTCTCCTTTGCATAACGTGGCTGTGCCCTGGAAATGATGCTGTCAAGGGTGCCGTAATTTGTGCCAAGTCTCAGAGACTCAGACTCTTTCTTAGGAATGAAACAAAGGAGAATGAAGGTGAAATAGGCATTCGATTCCTTGCTGATGGGAGGTAATTAGGAAAGACTTACCCGAAGACTAGTGTAAAATGAAAGGGGAAGGAGAATCACTCTTGGAATGGTGAGGTGACACACTGTGCTCTTTGGTCATTGAAGAACATAACTGAAGAGAATTACCTCAGAGTAGACTCATGTTACAAGCAGATTTCCTCTAGAAATTTGATTTTAAGAGATACACCTTTAAAATGTTTATGTAAATTAAAATGTTAATAATCAACATATGTATATATATTTTATATCTGTGTGTGTGTGTATATATATATATATATATATATGTATATATATATTCTCTGACAAGCTCTCCTGTCAATTCTCTTTTACCTTTCCTGAATTTTTGGCCATGCTCACTGTATTTTACTACTTAATGAACATTGGAACTGCAAACTTTCACAGGTGTATGGTATAAGACTCCCTTCGCTGGATTATGAGTGAATCTGACTTATGATTGTTCTCCCAGAATGAACACATTCATAAGTTGGGGTCTCATTGTATTTGCAGCTTCTGGGTTTTGTTATTTTATTTTATTTTTTTATTTTTTTGGTGCCGCGGATCGAACTCAGGAACTTGTGCTTGCGAGGCAGGCAGCGGAACCACTGAGCTAAATCCCTGGCCTTCTGGGTTTTTTTATTTACATTTTATTTTGTAAGCAAAGTTGCTTGTTTTTTGTTGTTGTTGTTGTTGATTTTTAATCTTCGGAGTGGTGATGAGATGGGGATGAGATTACTAAAGTTATTCTTTCTCTACAGATTTAAAAAATAAGAAAATAATTTATATTATCCGAATGCTTAGAAAAAAGGAATGCTGCTGCATGTGCAGATGGAGTTCTGAAAAAGGAACTGAAATTGTCTGCATTGCATCTGTCTGTCCCATGAAATCAGCTGATGTTGATGGAGGAGGTGATTAGACAGCTTGAACAGCTTGGTTAGTCAGGGCTGTATGAAGAGACCAAAAAAGAAAATGGGTATGGCTGTAGCCATACAGATCAATGAAAATATCTGAATGGTAGAAAGGAAAAAATGTCCATTCACTCAGAAAATAGCCTACTGTGTGCCAAGCATGGCTCAGCAGTGAACCAAGGAGACAAACATCCTGCCCTCCTGGGGATTCATGGCAGTGGGCACCCTTCCTCCTACCCAGTGATCACTGGGAACCAGGAGATAGTGGAGCATGGTTAGGGAGGGGACTTCTGCCTATCAGAAACAGCCATTGCTGACCATGAGGATGAACAGGAAGTGAGAGTGACAGGAAGAAGAAGCCCAGGGAGGAGGCAGTGCAAGCCCCAGGAAACGCTGGGATTGGCCAAGTAGGTTGGCTACCTGGGGAGAGTGAACTGCTTGACTAACCGAAAGAGAGCACCCATGAAGCCAGAGGATGAGATTAAATTCTGGCCATCACTTTTCTCCTCCCATTGCCCCCCAAAATATGAAACAAAAAGGAAAGGCACCAGCATGGTGGTACATGACTGTAATCTCAGTACTCTGCAAGGCTGCAGCAGGATGGCAAGTTTGAGCTCAGCCTAGGAAATTTAGTGACTTGAGACTGTGTCAAAATTTAAAAACAAAAATAAAAAGTGGTGATGATGTGGCTCAGGGAAAAAGCTCTTCACAAAAACTGAATTTCAGTGTGGCATTAGCCAACTGTACCCAAGAGTAAATATCAAAAGACTTCAGTTATAGTGGAAATTCTTGTGTAGCTCACTGGGCTCAGGAACAAAGATAGTTGTTGGTTTGTGGGTGCACTTTTCCTAGACCCAAACTCAAATATTTATTCAGTGCTCACTGACAGCATAGCCAAATAAGGTATGCAAAATCCCATTTACAATAGAATGCTTGGTAATTTGATGTGTATCTGAAAAACCTCAATTCAAGTTTTACCTTTATTTATGAAAGTTCATGGTAAAAATAAATTCAAGTGAATTTTTGAATCTAAATTGAAATCTACCAATTGCTAATTTTTTGTCAATGTGAAAACCATATCTTCTTTGTCTACTGAAATTGTTTTTGTCTTATCTTGTATCTGAATATTAACTTTATCCCTGAGGTTCCTAATGTCTCTACTTGAAATTTTTTTAGTACTCTTTTCTAGTTACCACTCAGCATATCCTGACTCGTATTAAGAATGTGTTGGTGTGAGTGTTTGTGTGTATCTCCCACAAACAGACTGTGAGTGTTTTGAGGGTAGAGTTTTTTTTTTTCTTACTCATCTTTATGTCCTTGCTGTGAACACAGAACCTTACATAAAGTAAACCCTCAATGCATGTTGGTTGGGTTGCATTTATCTGGCCTCTGGTGAAGGAGGCCAACTGTTCTGGCTCATGGAACTCTTCCACTCCCTTAGCTCCTGGGGAATTCAGCCAATAGAGATTTAAACCCCACAGACTGCAGAAAGATGAAGAGACAAAACACAGATTGTCTGAGTCTTGGAAAGAAGATATTACAGATGGAATTGCTGTAGGCAAGACACCAAATAACATAACAATGTGGCAGAATAGATTAATTCCACTCAGAAAATAAACAAGCTTAATTTACCTGCCCAGTGAGTTATATACTTACAGCCCATGCAAAGGTAGAGCTGGACAGCCGCTAGAGTCATAAGTTAGGAACCTGTGATAGAAGAAGCCCAGGCCGGGCTTTCCTGTAAGTGTTTATGTGCCCTAAAATTACCTAGGATGCAGAATAGACCCTATTTAGGAGAGCTCCGGTTCCCTGGATTTGGAAGAAAGAAAATGCTCTCCTTTTGTGTTTATATCTATAGATTATATTTATGTAGTATATTATTTGTATCTTGGAAGTGTGAGAGGGAATAGCAATGGTCTCCCCTATAAAAGTCATGCATGATCTTCTTTGCTTTGTAAATAAAGGAGGACCCCACTCTCAGGCTCCAGGCCGCCAAGTCAGGGTGTGGGCTGGGTATTGGGTCTACCACGTATGTTCCTAGCACCAGGATTCCTTCCTTAGTGAGTGGCTCTTGGCATAAATTCTAAGGACGAGTCTGTAATTGCAAACCAATTTGGTAGGGTTTTTTTTTTAAATGAGATGGGGTGGGGGAGATTGATGCAAGGCAAAGAAGAGAGTGAGATGAATGAAAAATAGTTCTTGTCTTCAGAGGAGAGAATAGACCAGTAGATTGTCATGAGCGTGGGACATGGTAGGTGTGAGCTGAGTATGGAATTTAGCCAGTGTCTAACTTCTTCATTTACTTTTGGGCTCTGATGAGCTCCCCAACAGCAGATCTAACAAGTGTACCTCTGTGTACGCAGGATGTTTATAAGCATTTTAAGGTGGAAAAACTGACTCCTGAGAAGGCTTGTATATTCCTAAATGCATAAAATATTGAATTCAGCAGGGGACTGTGTAAAAAGAGGGTTACAAACTAGGGAGTTTCACAAACTCATTATGTTATTTTTCCTGAAAAAAAAATTCAATTATAAAAATTTTAAACACATAAATTTTGTTATACTAATTAAAACCTGGACCACAAAACTCAATTAACCTAGTTAATTAAAACCTAGGGGAAAAAACCCAATGTAACAGAGAATAGTAGGAATAGCTCCTTAGGACCAGAACAAAATCAATGAGTTTCTAGACCACTATTCAATCCTTTTTAAAAATAAAAACTCAAATTGAAATAAATTGGTTATTTTCCAACAACACAAAATCCAGGCAAATCGTAGAATAGCTTTCATGCCTCCACTAGGCTTTAGCCAGGCGAAGTGGCTGTGTATGCCAGAGCAGGTATTTTCTGAGCCACACAAAGCCAATAACCAATGAAGTTCTCATTCTAACCAATAGGAATAGAATCAATTTGGTGCAATTAATTAATGCATTATGCCCAATTCTCATTATATGAAAACAAGCTGTGAGAGAAGTGGATCTTACCAGAATCCTAAGTACTTTCTAAACATTTCACCTTGTTGTGTTCCCACTCCCTTTGCCTGCTTGTGATGGGCAGACTTCTAGGTGACCCAGTGACCTACCTCCTGGTGACCGATTTCATGTTACCCTCTCCTTCTGAGGATAGACTAGACCTGCAGACCTGCCTCTAGTCAGAAAAATATGGCAGTCGTAATGGAATGGCCCTTCTGTGGTTGGGTTACAGAAGCCTGGGCCTTGTGTCTTCTCAGTTAACTCTTGTGGTGGCTTTGGTAAAGCAAATGGCAGGCTGGGCAGGCCCATGTGGCCAGGAACTAAGGGCAGCCTGTGACCTACAGCCTAGGAGGAAGTAAGGATCTCAGTCTCACAACTGGAAGGGAAGTGAACCCTGCCAAGAACCATGCAGGTGAACTCGGAAGGCATTCGTTTCCCAGTCAAGCCTTTAGAATTTCATTTTGCAGCTCATGAGGGACCCTGAAACAAAACATTCAGATAATGAATGGCCCCTGGATCCCAAGCGAAATGACAATATGATACATGTGTGTTGTTTTAGTCACAATGCTTGGACTTCTTTATTGTAGTCATACCTTATGGCAGGGATATATATTCTTTTTAAAAATTGCATTAATATATATTTAACTAATATAGAATTATATATTATATTTGTAATTATATATGTAGCATGTATTTGTAATTAATTTATATTTGTAAAATTGTATTAATATAGTCATCTTATATGTGTGTCTGTGTGTTCTTGATCCTGAAAAAGGCATCATTATATTGTTTTGTTATTGTGAAAATATCACAGGGTGTACTTACACAAAGCTAGATGGTATTGCCTTTATGCATCTAGGCTATAAGATTATATATACATATATTTGGTGTAGTCTACTGCTCCAAGTACCACGATGGAGAAAAACAACCCCAAATTACATCAAACATGAGAGAAAGTGATTACCAAGTGTCACGGTAAACACAAGATGTGTGAGGCTATTGCTGGCATAACACAGCATACTTTTTTCACACTAAGCTGTTTTTATGATAAGTGGAGGGAATATATTCTAAAATGATGATAAATATATACTATAGAAAATACATAGACCAGTAACATCATTGCTTGTTATTGTAATAGTAAGTCTACAAGTAGGCAGTTAGGGAAGCCTGAGGTAAAGTTGAATTAAAAAAAAAATAGCACACAAGAATTAAGAGGTATTTCAAGTCATGTACCGAATTAAGCTTAGAAATGTGAAAGAAAAAAACAGAATAAAGATAAGAGGTCAGGATGAGAATGGAGAAATAAGGACTCCTCCTCCCAGGATGAAGGCTCTTGTACAGAGTGAAAGACAGGTCCTCTCAACAGCCACTTTGAGAACACATCAGAAATGCAAAAGAACCCATTTTCTCTCATTTTTCTTTGAAACTAGCAGAGTAACCGACTCCCCCGCCCCACCTTATTTGTGTGAGAGCAGGACAAAGAAAACAATTTAGACTTTCATTTGGAATCTCCTCTGGGAGACAGGAGCTACTTCTTTTCTTATTTCAGATACTCGCCTTCCTCCTTTTGTCTGTGATTTTATTCTTTGACTTCATGAGCCAATGAACTCAGTTTGCACATATTTAACTGTTTTAGTATCATTCTATGAGTAGCACATAACTGTGTGAATCATACTTTTTAAAGGTTATCAGAACTGTGAGTTTGTTTGCTCCACAAATGTGAATTATGTGTAGTTACAGCTCTGATGTCATTACATGATGTGACTTTTTCAGCTCCATTATAATCTTATGGGACCACTGTTACATATGAGGTCATTGAAACCTTGCTGTGCATCACAGGACTGTATAGAAACTATTAAGTTTAGATATAAAATGGACCCCAAAGCCTCTCATGCTTGTAAGGAGACTGGATTTTGGGAGTGCTGTAGCTAACTTGCTGTTAGGAGGTAAGGTCTAGTTGGAAGAGGTAGGTTACTGTGGGTTTGTCCTGGAAGGGTGTATCTCTCTCCAGCTTCCCCTTCGCTCTCTGCGTCCTGTCTTCCATGCTGTGCGCAGGTATCCTCTGCCATGCTGTTTATTCCTTCTTTGGAGCCAGCCAAATGTGACTGAAATGGGGGCCAAGGTAAACTTCTCCTCCTTTAGGATGTGGGTGTCCAGTATTGTGTCTCTAATGCGTGACCACACAAGTCTAGCTCAGGAACATTGGATTACTAGTGTTTAGCCTTGCAGAATGGCCAAGCCAGATGATTGTGATTCCCAGCTGGGCATGTGTCACTGACCACTCACTCTTCTGTGTGAGTACAGAACACAGGGTGTCTGAAAATATCGGCCTTTTGTCACTTGTCTCTTTCCTCTTTCTCCACTAGATCTCACCCCCAGCCAGTTGAAAAGAGAGCTCTGTGTCCCACCTTAATAATCTGTAACTGTGAGGGTATCGCAAGGTCCTGGAAAGCTGTATTTGCATCTCATACTGTTTAAGGGGTAACTAAGCACCATGTCTGTGCTGTCAGGAGACAGTGGGGAGGTGGGGGATATCAAGACCATGTCTAGGCTGAAATCAGCTATGCTTTTTGATGCCTCTTTGAAATGTTACTAAATGGCAGTGAACATTAAATTCTAGGCTTGGAAAGAAGTAACCATTATCACTTATCTCAAAGTGTTAGGAAGATGAAGTCAGATAACACATGAAGTCCTGATACTTGAACATTGGTTTTCATGTGGTCTTGGGGGTGTCCTCAAGCCTAGGGACCTAGGATGTGTTTCTGCTGTCTGGCATGCTGCACATTTAGTAGGCTGTGCTAGAATGTAAACCATTTGCCTGTGGGGAGAGGGGCAGAGGCCCAAATTATAGGCTTATTGTATATTTAAGACTGTTAGGGATGTTTTTGGAGTGAGAGTCCTGGAAGGGAAAAATGTATGGCAACCTTGGCTTGCTATGTGTCTTGAAGCTGCCCTTTGAGTACAATTTTCTTTGAATACAAATTTTTAATTACAATTTTTCTGTCTCTGTTCTAACTCTCTTAAATTCTTCTGTCTGCCTCAACATCAATAAATTTCTTTAGATGGAGGTTAATGGGTCTGGCTTCACCCTTCAGAAGAGCAGTGGTGGAAGTGATTAGATGCCAATTCCTTGATGAAAGAGTACCTTATAGTGAATAAACCTAGGAATTGGATGCATTCAAAAGCCTCATCAATGAGTTTCTAATCCCTCTGTAACCAAACCAAATCCCCGAAAATAAGAATGTCTTTCAAGTCAAGTTTATGAGGGAGCTCTTTTCCAGGTCTCCTCGCTCTCTGAGAGACATGACTGAGAAGTTCTGATAAAGGTCTTTCTGTAATTAAAGTATTTCTCTTATCATGGAAAGGAAACATTGAGTCATTCATGTCTATTTCCCCCAACTGTGAGCTCCTAGCTCTCCAAAGAAAGCAGCTTGTAGCTTTGCCTAAGAAAGTGAAATAGGTGAAGTCTGTGGTTTGGTCCCCTTTGTCCCTGGCCAGCTCCTGGCCTTGGAAACTTATTGGCATTAGTTAGCACTTCACAAATATATGTGCCTGGCAGGACACCTGCCATTCTCTCTGTCCTTGAACCACAGGAGCCTACTAGGGAAGCCAGGAGTGTTCATCTCTGTCTACCCAGCTTCCGAGCGGGGGTGTCATGGGTAACTTTTCAGTCCACATCAATATGTATATATTTTAAATACAAGCACCTTGTCCTACATGCTTTCCTACAAAGCTGCTGTTCAAACACCCATCGGAGACACAGATCTCTGGCTGGTTTGAAGCCTGAGCTTTCTCACGGTAATCAAACCCTCTTCTGTGTCACTTCCCACATCCCTCACTCTTATTCTTAAAACAGAACTTTTAATCTTCTTTCTTGGCTTTCTCTAAGTCCCATGGAAAGTGATGGAAACTAGTGATGGGGTTTAGGACCCACTACTCCCAAATTCGGTACTTGGCATTTGAAAAAACTGCACAGCAGCAAGTTCTCTCAGACCTTCTTTTCTCGCTCTCCTCCGCTGAGCCTGAAAGCCTAGAAAGCCTGACCTTCCCTAACATTTATCAGAAGACTCAGCTGCAAGGAATACCCTCTGGAATCCAGAGGAAGAGAACAGCCTTATCTGTGAGGATATTCTGGGCAAACAGGCCTTGCTAAGTTATCACCACTAGACCGTAGCCTTATTGTTCTCCATTACACTGTCCTAATGCTATCCACTTTTCATACCTGCGCACACACTTACTCCTTTCTCTGGGTCTTCCTTTTAGAAAGCTCCTGTGTCATGTAAACCTTATAATAAATCATTTTTCTCTTATTAATCTGTCCTTTGTAATAGGGGCCTGAGCCATCAACCCAAAATGCCTTCTTTGCCCCTACAGTATTATTGTAGCTCTATTCTGAATGATTAGAATGAGAGGCCTTTTCTGCCAAATTGTTTTATGTGTATGTATTTACTCTGTCCAAGAGCTTAGGAAGTGTATCCACGGAGAAAGACAAATCTGACCCCTATCAGGGCAGTGTGCTACAAAATACATCTTTTACAATACAGTGATCCTCGGAAGATTTTTTTGTCCTCTTTTGTGCTTATTGTATTTCTACTTTGCTTTTGAGTCAATTGTGAGTGAAGCTTATTTCTTCTCCAAGTCTCACTGAGGTACACATTACTACAGTGTGCCACTCTCTAGCCTTTTTCTAACTCTAATACTTTTCTTTTTTTTTTATCCTCACTGAGTTTATTGGTGCTTTTTGGGTATACAGTACAGTTACATTCATCATTGGGATCTTGCACCTTTACATGACAAGTCTTGGTTCTCATTTTTTCCCCTTGTCCCTGCCCTCCCTTCACCCCCTCCTCCCCTCCCCATCTACAAACATTTTATTTCCATTTTTTCATTTTCTCCTATTTTTTTCTTTCCCTTATTACCTTTTCCCTACCCTTGTCACTTTCCCTACACTTTTAGCCCCTTTCTCCCCTAATACTTTTCTACCACCAAAATTTTAAGCCTGGCCATGTAATTTACTTAGGCCAGTGAAATGTGAACCCAATGGCACATGTAGGAAGGGTTAGAAAGAAAATTTTCCTGCTGCTATTTTAGGTGTGGATAGTTTGTCTGATCAAATGGGGGATCTTGAAGGAGTTGTTTCCAGGTTCTTGGTGACCCAAAGAATTGAGCAGGACACTCTAAAGGAATAACAAGAGTAAGAGTTTTTTAAAAGTGAAAGAACCACAGGTTCACTCCATAGTCAATGAGAAGAGCTCACAGCTTGATAGGTGTAGGTAGTGAGTCTCTCTCTTCAGGGCCTGGGATTATGGGAGGAGCTATAAGTGGGGATTGACAGAATTCACGAACCAATGGGGTGCCTGACTCACCCTACCCATCAGAAGGGGAAGTTTTTGACCATGTAGGTTTTCGGAAGTGTCCTGGTGTCCAACACCCACTATGGTGATGGTAATGGGGGGATGCAAACTGCAATGCATATGAGGTTGGATACAGATCAGGGTCATGTGCTTTTGGTTTTATAAATGGCTTGGGGCCTTTGAGAGGACAGGATGACCTCTGACTATTAGTTTTCTGATAGTTCGACATAGGTGTCTTTTCTCTGTCTGGTTTCTTGATTTTTGTCCCACAGCTTTCTGTCGTTTACTTGTCCTTGTTTAAACTAACTCAGTCAGTGCCCTGGAATTAACTGACAGAAATTAACAGGAGAAGACAAGGCTTGTTCACATGTACTCAGTAATAAGAAACTCCTTGACAGGCTGTGGGTAAAAACTCATATACTAATTTAACAGGAAAAAGGGGGAAAGTCTGGAAGGTTCTCTCAGGCTTTGTGATGTTAATGGGAATTTGAATTCACTGATGTGAATGATGTGGTCAAGTTTCTTTCAAACAGAAAACTCTTTTGGACCAATGAGTTGAGGGAGGTCATGTCTTTTTTTTCAGCTGTGCTTTATTAGGAATGTCTGCTTAAATTTAAATAATGATTCTTTCTGTGGCTGCTGATTGTTCAAATATTGTTAAATAATTTTAATCCCTTCAAAAGCATTTCATGGGTGGTGCAAGAGTCTTCACACCCTTTCTAGTGACTGGGAACACATATTTCTATGGAGGTGCATGGCTGAGCTGTCAAGTAGCACACAGATACCCAGGAGGGTCTCCAGGCCAGCAGCAAACTCATGAGGGCAAAAACAAATGAGATATGTTATGGAATATAGGAAAAAAAATGTTTTCTCTATGTGTTGCTGGGTTCTTGGCTGAAGTCCTTGTATCAGAAGTCAGATTGATAAGTGAACAGCATACCTATTAACTTAATGTATTTTTTTTCATGGCATGAGAGCCTTCAGAAATGAATACTCAAAGAAACAGAGGCACCTATATCCTTGAGTTGGATGAAAACTGAGCCACACTTGGAGGCCAAAGAGAATGATCTGATTGTTCTAAGGCGGAAAGAATGGGTGAGGAGGGGAACTGAGCAAATCCTAGTTGTTCAGATTTTCTTGATATCTGTAAGGATGTTTCTTTCCTCTGGGTCAAGGGAGAGCACCTTGGGAATGAGAGTTTTATGATCTGATTGAGGGGAGAAGGGCAAGCGAAAGATTAGAGAGCACATCCAGTTTCTTCCTTTTCTCAAATGCCTATGAGATATAGCAGGTTTGAACTTGAACCAAGCATCAGAATTGATTTTGGATCAAACAGTAGCCTTAAATGTGGACCAATTAGCAGGGTCAGACTTGGGCCAATCAGCAGCCTTGAATTTGCACCAATCCAAGATGATTCTCCCCCTTCTGCTGTTCTGTATAAACAGCTCTCCCCTCATCCTCCTGGGTTAGCCTAGGAAAGATCACTCAGATGTGCTGTAGCACAGGCCCTGTTCAGATAACTTCTCACTACCATGGTCTTGTAAACTTGCTCATGATTTATTTCTCTGGTAGTGTGGGCTTGGGAGGTCCTGTAAATCTACTTATGATTCTTATCCAGGGCAGTTTGGACACCATAGAGCATTTTAAAAATCGTGGTAAACTCTGGAAACCACTAGCCTTAAAGAGTTCCGCAGATCAGCAGCTGAGTTCTCAGCAGCTGAAAGTAACAAGGCAGTGGAAATCACACCAGAGATCAGCTGCAGCCAGCCCAACAGGCACCAACCAGATGACAGGCACCGACTGTCGAGTAACAGCAGCATCCGGTGCCCGTGGAAACAACTGACAACAATGACCAGTGATAACCAACATTGATCTGCTGTGATGAGCAGCTATCAGAGTAGATGAGCTCTTTAAAATTTTAATGTGCTTACTGCTCATCTTTTAACAGGCATTATAATAAAAATAAATCATAATAAGAATAATAAGACAAAAATCTCTGGTTTGTAGTCACAAAATTAAAGCAGGAAGACTGATGCATAAACTGGTAATAATCCTGCAAGGAATGAGTGCGGGAATGATGGTTTGTACATGGGTATGTGGAAGAGCAAAGGAGTAGCAACTGTTTTAGTAGCAAGGAATAAGCAGGAAAGCCTTCTTAGAGGGGATGATAGCTGCCTGACTGAAGCCGTTGGGTAAAGAAGGAAGGGTAGTGATGGACTGGCAGAGGAAACCTTTTAGCCATTGTGGGTAAACTATGTGGTGTGGGTACAAGACTGTGGGATAAGTGAGCACCAAAAGGGTATGAAGAATGATGAGAACAAGTAAAACAGTCTAGAGATTTTGCTAACTTCATGAATTTCCAAAGAGCCAAACTAAAAGATTAAAAAGAAAGCAGGTAATATGTCTGCATGCTGGTTAGTAGTGGGACTACAAAAAAAGTACGCCAAACCTCCTTACTTCCCACACTTGAGATATCTTTTCTGTTCTAAGTTGTTGAAACGAAAGTCTTTTACTTTCCGTGGCTGGTCAATGTAGGAGAGAGAAGTAGTACATTTGTATCCTTTCCAAGCCTCTATGCTGTAGAGGATCATGGTTAGGACTTGTGTTTGCTGTTTCACATTTTGACCAAAGTATCTGCTATATCCAACTTGAGAGGAACATCTATTTTGGCTCATGGTTTTTGTCCATGGTTGGGTGACTGCAAGTCAGAAACATCCTGACAGAAGAAAGCAGCTCACCCAAGGTTGCTGGAGGCAAAGAACAGGGAAAGAGCCAGAGAGCACAAGAGATACAGCCTCCAAAGGCAGTGTTCTGGTGAACCACCTCTTCCAACTGGGCCCCACTTCCTAATAACCTATTAAGCTTTAAATTCATCAATATATTGCCCATTGATGGGGTTAGCATCCCCAAGAACGAATTGACTTCCTAAAGCTCTACCTATGAACACATGAGCATTTTTGCAGGGAGACATTTCATGTTTAAGCCTTAAAACAGGTCTTAATTGTTGGATAGCACTCAGATTTCTTGGCACTTGATTTAGTAGAGCCATTTTGTAGATAATTGGCTATAGTCATATGGCTCTGGCAGTAAAGATATCTTGAAATATAATTCATATATGTCTCATAGTCTCTCATCTCTTGTGTCTTGTGAGCAGAGGAGCTGACAATTCACATTCTTCTGAACTGTCTTTTTGTGATGTCTGTAGAGCAAAGAAGACTGAGATAATAACTCTTCAGAGCAAAAGGCAGGTTTGTGGGCTGTCCAGTGTAATAATCTCCCTCTTCCCTGCTCTTTCTGCAACAGACTTTGGGCAAGTTTCCAAATAGTGCACTAAAAAAACCAGGGTTCCCTAACCTTGAGATTCCTTGGCTATGACACTAACATAGTCTATGTGCGGACCCACCCAGGCTCACTTTCCTTGCTCCAGAGGCCACAAGGAATGAAAGACTGATGTGAACATGCAAACTGCCTGTAGTGCTGGGATGAATAAAGTTCTTTGTCTCTAACCTGAAGTCTTGTGTCTCTTACCATCATTCATGGAATGATCGTGTGCTTAATTGTTGGCTTGTACATAATAGAAAAATCTCAGTTCTTTCACAGTGTTTGACAGGCAGGGCCTTGGAGGAGAGCTCAAAACTGCAACAGGCGATCACCATTGTCTATGGACAGCACATCTGGAATCGGGCATTGGAGCTAAAGGTTTCCTCACTAGTTGGTCTCTACTGATAACAACCTAACGAGTTTCTATCAGTGAAATCACTCAGAAATCGATGTCAGTGGAAATGATTACACATGGGATTAGTATCTAAATTTTATATGGTATATAGGAGTTGAAAAAATATAGGGACATAAATGTAAGGTCTAATTAAATGTTTTGGACTCAATTTTCTTCTACTCCATTTCTAGGTTTGGATGACCCAACCGATAAGACGATCATTAATGTATGTGTAAATCTGTTTATTTCATAGACAAGAGGATAGAGTGAATTGAGCCTGAATTTGAGATCTGTTAAAAGTATATTTTCCTTTAACATTAATCATCACTTTAAATATAGCCTGGGCCCCCCATGCCTTTGGGTTCCACATTCATTGATTCAATTAACTACAGATCAAAAGTATTTTTAGAAGTCTGCATCTATGCTAAATACATACTGACTTTTATTCATGCCATTATTCCCTAAATACAGTATAACAATTGTTTACATTGCATTTGCATTGTAGTGGGTATTATGAGTAATGTAGAGATGATTTAAAGAATATAGGAGGATATGCATAGGTTAAATACAAATATTATGATATTTTATTTAAAGGAAATGAGCATATATGAATTTTGTCTTCCTAGCAGAGGTGGGCTGTTTCCTGGGACTGATCCTCCACAGATATTGAAGGTTGAGTACACTAATGAGAACACTCAACATTGAGATTAATGAGACATGGCTTGTGTTGGTGCACTTTGTGTTGGAAAAGGGAGATTTTAGTCTTATGAGACAGACTAGGGTCATATAGACATGAGTTTATCGAGGGGATCTCATGACATTTTGGTTAAGAGCACAGGTTTGAATACTGGTTCTATCACTTACTGATGTGTGATCTTAAGTAAATTACTTAACTTTCTGTCCCTCAGTTTCCTCATCTGTAAGATAGAGGCAATAATAGTACCCACCTCATGGGATTTTGTGAGGATTAAATGAATGTAAACACACATATAAGCATGCTTAAAATGACGTCTGGAACATATATGCACAGTAAGATCAATATTTAATATCATAACACTGATAAAATCTGAAATAATCAGTATTTAATTTCCCCCTCCCATTAAAAATGTTAAACTTGCTGACAAATAGTTATCCCTACAACATCTTCTATGTACATAGTTACTTTATTCCCTACAGGATTAGTTGGCTAAACAGATAGAACAACAGTTATTTTTCCTTTACAGAGTTGAGAGCACTTAACTCTAATAATTGACCTGTCAATACATTCCAACACATTCCAAGTGCAAAGTTATATACCGGCCATCTTTAATGCAGGAAGATTATTTCCTACTAGTTCTGAGCCTAGCAAAAATTTTGTGTAAAATCATTCATTGGTCATGAGGGTGTAAAGAGAACATGAGGCTGATAGTTTAAGTAATTATTTCAACATTCATGTTTACAAGTCTTTTGTCCGGCTCCTTCTGTATTTTAGACCATCTATTGCTTTATCTTTAGCTGGTAGATTAAGAGTCAGCATGTTCCTCTTTATTTTTAGGATTTGAGGAACCTTATGATTAGTAACCTCCTCATTTTGCAGCTTAACTTCCTCTCTGCCATAGTCTTTTTTTCTGATGTCAATTTCTTTTCCTTGTGTATAGTGTCTGAATTTACAGAACTCTCTGCTCAATAAATGTCATTAACTGATGGGCAAGCTATGATTTTCATTATTTTGTGATCAAACTTAGAACTTCCTCCATTTATGTACTCTCCACAACAGGCCTCATGTGACAGTACTATTTTATTTTAGTTTTTAAGATTTATCAGTTGCCAGATATTTTGTAAGCAAAATCTCATTTACAGATTTTAAATTGCATTCAATCTAATTATTTAGGATTCATTTGGCTGTAGAAGCAGCTTCACTGTAACATCCGAGAATTATGAGGGTTAGATTTTATGTTTTTATTCTGGGCTAGGTCTACAATCACATGTGAATATTCCTTATCCTCTAGGCCAAACTTAGATCAAACTGAGAAGTTTAATTCCATCTGCAAGTGGACCAAAGATTGAAGCCTTAAGTATTTGGAATTTATATTCATGGAAAAGATATCACAAGAAATTACATTTGGTTATTACAGTGGTTATATTTGGTACATTTTACATACATAAAAGATAATTTTAACTTATTTTTCCCTTATAAGAAATGAAATATATCTGTCCTTTAAAAAGTATGTCTTCTAAGAAAAAGTATGTCTTCTAACTATGGTCATTTCAATATTGATCCATAAAAGGACACCACATACCATCATCTTTTCTGTGGTCCAGAAAACTTTTTGTGACCCAGGCTGTAAGTTTATCCTTCTATGTTCTGTGGTACTCGTTGGTTCTGTTTTAAAAATGTGAAGTATTTTTAAAATCGTCTAGTCCCTTTGCCTAATATTATAGATGGTGAAATGAAGGCCTAGAAAGATAAAACAAACCTGATCAAAGTGATTAAAGAATAGGAATGAATAGTACAAAATTACACTGCTAGAAAATATCTTCTTTCACAGTTAATTTTGAAATTCCATGTCTAATCTGGAACTAAATATATTCTGTAAAAGAAAATTCCTTGAATACCATGGATAATGCATTCTAATATCTAACAACCTTTCCAATCAGAAGTGTCATTCTTGAGTGTAATAACCTCTTTTCATGCAAATTAAGCTTATTTCCACTTGTTAGATGCTTAATACAGATGGATGATAGTCACTTTAATAATTATGACATGTTTACTAAAACGTTTTAAAGTGTAATCTTATTCTCCATTATTTCCTTTGCATCTGCTAAAGAATCCAACACTTTCAACTTTTAAATACATCTTTGCATTCCCATTTTTGGAGCCAGAAATATGTACATCATAGCTCAGCCTCTGTCTTTCACTTTCATCTCTAATCACCATGATCCTTGATTTTATTTCTTAAATAGCCCTCGAATTTCCTAACTTCAGTGCCACTACTCTAACTTATACCACAATCATTCCTCACCCGGATTACCACATTTTACTGATTGATTATTCAGCAATTATTGTGACAGCAAACAATCCCCAAATCTTCATTCTTAGCAAAATAAACAATTCTTTTTTGATCATGTTACATGAAGACCTCAGTGCAGCACCAAGCATAGCTGGCCTGGGCTGGGCTTGCTTGAGCTTGGCTTGGCTTGCCTTTGCCTTAGCTTAGTTAACTTCAGATCTCCTCATGGCCCTTACATCTCTTACCTCATGACCCAAATGCCTACATTTGGCAAAATTGTCTAACAGAAGGTCTATGCTAAAATAAATGAATATCCCTTATCAGTTATTGACTCCAATACATTGTAAAATACCAATTATCGTTGTTTGTGCCAGAGGGGCTGACCAGGAGCTGCAGCCCAGCATTGCCAAAAATGATGGTGCTACATATCACCATCTCAGGAAAAGATCTAAATTCAAAATTCAAACAATAGTTTCTACCAAATTTGTGCTTTTGCACTGTCATAAAGTTGAAAAATTGCAGATCAAACCATTCCAAATTGGAAGCGTTCTCAGCTCCAAATTATGAGCAGATTGCATTTAAACATTTTGTATTTTACTCTTATATTAACATGTCTCAGTATAAACATGGCATAACTCTACTCCAACATTAAATGGCTTTGCCACTTTGCAAATTATGTGATGGCTTTGGGTCTCAGACTCTTTATCTGCAGTAAAAGAACAATGCATCTTAGAAAAATTTTGGAAATAAAATAATATTGTGCACACTCAAGCTTTAAGCACACTAAAGCTTTATGTATAATAAATGTCTCAAAGCTTGTTGGTTCCTTCTAATTCTTCTTATCATTATTTATTGATTTTTCCATTCTTCTTTTTTCTTCTACCATATCTCATGGAAAGATGTTGAGTACATTTTTTACTAACTGAAATGTGAGAGAATATATTAAACCCAGGAAATACAAATTGTGTAAAGTCATACAGTTCCATGGAGGCCAAGTAAATATGAAAACTGGTTTCTAAATGTTCTTATCCAGTACACTTTTCATCTTTTTTCTCATTCCTTTTTGCTATATGGTCACTGTTTGATTTTCTCTCAAGAACATTTCTAAAGAAATCTTACTATGGGTAAAACAAGAGTACATAGTTAGTTTCTTTTTAAAGGTGGGGAGAAGAGATATAAGACTTTCTTAGCAATGAGGAAAATTTTCTTATATTTTGTCATGCAAAATAGATGGGACCTGAACTGTCAAACAAACATTCCACCATTCACTCATGAATTCACTTAATCTTCTATTAGTCATTTATTTAGATCTGGACTGAGAGAAGCATTAAGTGATCTTACAGTGAGCCTTGAGGATATATAGAATTTTTTAGAAGACAAAAACAAAAAAAGAAAAGCATTCTTGTTCTTGAGAGTTCTGGGGAGCAATATCTCAGGTATACTTCTGAATGATCAGCTTGTTATGTGTCCAATGTCACAGAAATGGACAAATAAGTCCTTCATTGGAAGGTCTAGATTGTAGTGCAATGATATGTTTATTATCCATCTAAACCAGCTTCCTGTACAGACTAAACTTCTTAATGGCAGGAGTCATCTCTCTTCCCTCTTTGATTTGCTAATACCTACCTCAGTGACTTGGAACTGGTGAGCACTCAAAGTCCATGAGGGGCACATGTCTATGTTCAGTCATCCTGTTGCTCTGAGATTGACAGGCACTAATTGGCAAATGGATGTCACCATCTAAATCCCATCTTGTGCTATTCTGGGGGCACTATCTTAATTAGCTATTCTTTATGTGTCCTTACTTCCATTTATTTCTCTCTAATTATTGCTTCTCCAGTTCATTAAGGTTTTAAAATGTTAGCCTATTTTCCCAGTCTGGTAGCATTGTGAACTTAAAGGAACTCATGAGTCAATCTTTCAAAACAATATTTAATAATATGTCCAAGGTTGATCTTTTACTTATGCACTAAAAATGCACTTTAGTTTGGCATGGGTATTTAATCTATGCTTTCTCAGTTTTCTAAAAGATGAAGATTGAGTGCCTTACTACTATGTTTTACATTTCTGCCCTTCAGACTCCTTTGCTCCTGATGGGGTTCAGGACACACTACTCCAAAATATGGTACATTAACGTATTGAAGGAATCTGAGAAAAGCATAAACAGAAAAGTCACTCTCAACTCTCCCTGCTCCTCCCTTCTGCCCTGAACCAGTCACAAAGTCTAGGGAGGACTTTCTTACCTTTCTATGAAGCAGATCGTGAAACCCTTATTTGTTAGATGCCCTCTGTAAACTTGGAGGAAAGGAACCTCCTCATTTCTGAAGGAGAAGAGTCACAAAGAAGAGTCAGAACCAATCAGCCTGGCTAAATATCCCATTTATTACTATTAGATCATGTGATTGTTTTTTCTAGTAATGTGTTTGCATAACTGTTCATTCTTCATCAAACTTACTACAAAAGAACACTCAGGCTTAATTGTTTCTTCAGACATTCATTTTATTATGAAGGCTCCCGAGTCAAGTAAAATGTATATTGAATAACTTTGCATGCTTTCTTTTGTTCACTTATCTGTTGTATATGGCTCTCAGCCTGGAACCTAACAAGGTGTTCCATTTGGAATCATATATGTTTTAAAAAAGGCTTTGTGTTGATGGCCTTTAGGGAAAAATGATTGGATTGTGATGGTTCTAAGGTCATCAAGTGGGTCAATACATCGATGAGACTATAATTTGATGGTATTATTGGGAGGTGCCGGAAACAGGAAGTGAGGTCCAGTTGGGGAAGAAGGTCGCTGGAAGCAGTCATTGAAGACTATATTGCCACTGGCCCTTTCCTCTGTTGTTCTTTCTCTTTTCTCTGCTTCCTGGCTGCCATAAAGTGAGCAGCTTTCCTCTGTTATGCTTTTCCACCATGATGTTTCTGCTTTACTACAGGCTTAGAGCAGTGCAGCCGGCTGACCATGAACTGACACCTCTGAAACCCAGAAGCAAACAAATCTTTTCTCCTCAAAATTCTTTTTCTTTTTTCAGGTATTTGGTCACAGTGGTGAAAAACTGACTAACACCAGTGGGTAGGAGGAAAGATATTTTTCTTTCCTGCATCCCCTATATTTGCAGGCCCCTCTCTCTAACCTCTCTTCATAGACCACAGCTAGATAATTATGGCTTTTTGCCTTCTTCAAACACATTCTTCTCTTTCATGCCTTTGGACATGACTTTTGCTGTTTTTTAGGGCTCTTTCTCCCTTCTTTGAGTCTTCTAAGAAAATTCTACTGTTCTTTCAAGACTTCACCTGAAGAAAAAAAGGTCACTGATTCAGCCTCTAACTCGCAATTCTCACCAAATAAATGAATGAATTGATTATTCAATTGATAGTTCAGACTTGTTTCATCTTATTTTCCACTTCTCTAAAGGTTGTAACTCTATTTTAAAAATTGTTTTGATTTGATATTCTTGACTAATTAATTTAACTTAAACTTTTCATATTTAATGTATGATCTTGCTCAGTGATCTTTTTGTCTTTTTTTCAATATCATGATGAGGATAGGATATTAATATGTATCCTTGCATAGTTTTCTCATATATGGGCTATTGGTTTAAACCAATTTATAAGCTACTCGCCGAGTCTCTATTTTTATAGAAGCCGAGTCTTTATTTGTATGTACATTTAGGTTTCGACTTTCTGAAAAGTCGAAACCTAAAATGGACATCGTTCTCTTTGACAAGTTTTAATATGACATATATGTTTGTAATAGTGTAAATTTCAAGGGAATACAAATATATTTTTAAAAGTTACAGATAGATTAGCACTATGGAAAGAGAAAAACATTCCATTGTTTCTCCAAGAAGATGGGGTGAGAGTAATAAATAACCATTTTGCTTGCATTTAATCTGAGAAGCTTCATGGCCCAGTAAGGGAAGAGGGTCGATCAGGAAGTCTCGATTTTATTAGAGAGGTCTTAACTCGGACATTGGAGACAGTGCTTTAGTCTGAAGCTCAGCTCTACCACCTTGTGGCTGTGTGATAAGGAGCAATGACAAACTCTCTGTGCCTCAGTTTCCTCATTTGTAAGTCTGGAAGTAAGAGCAATGTGCACAGCACAGGGTTGCTATGCTTTCCTAGAGTACAGTGTGGGTCACGTGGCTAAGTTCTATCAAATACTCTTATTTCTGCTTTGCTATTTCTTCCACTATCTTTCCAACTGGAGAAAATTTTTGCTGCCACGTTTCCTACTTTTGACTGGAAAAATCAGAAACCAGTAAGACACTTCGAAGTGCTCAAAGTACTGCTAACCGTGGTAAATTTCTCTTCCTGGCCTTTCTCGCCTTCCTCACTCACAATCATTTGACGAGGCTGCCCTCTGGTGGTCACTGAGAACCGATTCCGCAGCTCTCTCCCAACCACGTAAGAATTTTGTCTCCGCCTGCCTCTAACATAAGGGCTAATTCACCACAAGTTACAGTGTTTCCCTCTAAGACTTTCTGAAATACGGCGACCAAGTCAGACACACAGGTATGGACTTCAAAAATTAAAATGACAGCTATTATAATTTTATTTGAATGGTTAGAAAATAATGTCTGCATTTATAAAATGTGTTAGGTCCAAGTCTTTTTATTGATGTTTAAAAATCAGATCAATGATAGCTAACTCCTTAAGGATGAATGGAGATCTTTTTGACAGTGACACAGACATTCATTTTAGGAAAAATCTTTATGGTTTCTAGCATAGAGGTTTTTACATTAAAGTTTCATGACTTTGGCAAAATATTTTCCCAAATTGAGACAATATTTGCAGTTTTAAAAATTATAAAATATATATGTATAAAGTCTATTAATATCATAGATTTTATGTTTTTCATGATCAAACAGGCAAATGCCTAACTCCTCTTTCTTTGGGAATCTCATAGAGAGGCATCCATTGTCGAGAGAGATTATGGAGAACTCTTCTTTGCCAATTCTTTTGCAAACTTACATAGTTCTGGAACGTCGTTTGGTGAAGGCAGCTTACCCCACCTCAGAAGATCAGTGCCTGTTTTCACATTTGTTGTCGTCCCTGCTGGAGAATGAAGAATGAGTCTGATCTCTAAAGGCGCAGCCCGCAGGAAGCCCCATGATTCTCTGCACACTTCTGCTGTCAATCCCATTGTAGGCCGAGCAGTATTCAAACCACAGGCTCCAAACTCCCAGGTAACTGCAGCCAGCAGGAAGCTCTGTTTGATATCCAGTATGTTCTTTATCAACCTTTTTGTTGTGATGGGAAGAAATGAACCAACTTTACTTTTATCTTGCCCCATTTTAACAGTACCCAGGAGGTGAATGCTTCATTGGTGTGCACTGGTTGAAACGCTTTGATATACCCTGACTTTGTGGCCATAAATTTTCCATAATAAAAAATTAATGGTTCTTCATCTATCCTTACCAACCATAAGGTCTTAAATGTGCTTTTATTAAAAATGTATTTAAAATTCTGCTTATAGAAGTCACTGCATGGAAAACACCACTTGATTTTCTATACTAGATTCTGGAAAGACTGAAGCCCATCTGCCATCAGACAGAGAGAATCAAACTTCACAATGCAACGCTGAACTTCGGGGTCAGCCTCATAGACTCCACTGAACACGCATTCTCAACGCTCTTTTGTATTACAAAGACTCATGGAAGATAAGAAAATGCTTTTTTCCTCTACAATAGTTGGTTTTCAATGAGCAGGGTAGTGATGTTTGTACTGTGGAGTTCATTAACAAGTGTACTTATAATGCTCATTTAATTTTTGACACATAATTAGGCAATATATTGAACATGCTTTTTGTTCTTTGTATTCTTGTGACACCTTTTTTGGATTCAGGGTCTGTTTTACAGGGAAGAAGCTAATTTACACAAAACATAGAAGATTTAAGTAAAGCACAAGTTCAGAACCACTGCAAACTTGAATCATTACTTTTTTTGCACTGTTTTCTGTGCTGAATGATCTATTTGAATGCTGTTTATTCTAAATCTAAGAATGCAAAAATATAAGTTAAGGAATTCACACTTAGCTAGCTGAAAGGGAAAATATCATTAGAAACTGTTACTGCTGTATTTTAATCCAACATTTAACATTTTGTAGTACTTCTGTGCTTTAAAACTTACAAATACTTTGCATATCAATTATTTCAAGAAAATCTTCATTCCAGTATTAGAGACATTACATGCTTTTAAACATTTAATTTTCTCACCCCAAAACCTTTGTAATCATCATTTCACTGGGAATTAATGTACTAAGTAAACTTCTACCCAACATTAATATAAGCATATTTAAAGACTATTATTGGAAAATAACTAATGCAATGAAAGAAGACGATTTTTCTTTTTTTTAAATTAATTTTATTGGTGTATTTTAAGTACGTAATATAATGACATTCATCATTGGGAATTTGTACCTTTACATAATCCATCTTGGTTCTTATTTTTTCCCCAGTTCTTTGCCCTCCCTTCAACCCCTCCACCCCTCCCTATTTACAAAAGCTTTGTTTCCAGTTTTTCCTTTTCTCAAATTAATTCCATTCCCTTTTTTTTTTTTGCTTTTCCCAACCCCTTCCATGTCTCCTTCCCCTTTGGACTTTTTCTTCCTGTTTCACATTATCTATCTTACCTTTTGATCCTTACTTGCACTTTCAGTTCCTCACGCCAGAGGAACTATTTGATATTTACTCATCTGTCCTATTTATTTCACTTAAGAGCATCACCTCAATGTGCATCCATTTAGCTATAAGTGAAGGCTATTTTTCTCCTTGAATTTTTCATTTAAAATTTATTGACATTTGGGTGCCTTGCTTTTTGTTGTAAGGGGCTATTTTGTGCATTGTAAGATATTTAGCAACGGCCCTGTGTTCCCTTGCCAGAGACTAAGAACACACTTTCCCCCATTCTAATAATCAAAAATGTCTGCCAACATTTCCCAGTCCCTTCTGAGGGACTAAATTCCTCCTTCCTGACAGAGCAGCTATCGCAGGTCAAGAATCTGTGCATCCGATTGCTTCTCTTCCAACATCTCTGCTCAAAACTTTGATATTTTGCATGACTTCCACACTCAAATGTAGGATATATGGTCACCAGCTATGGATTTCCATTATTTTTCAGCTTTTCTGCTCTTCCCCCTTCAACCTACAAGATACTTCCTCATGAATATGAATGCATTTGCAACGAAAGTGTTACCTATGGTGGTTATCTAGGGAGAGGAACAAGGGCTGGATGGGGCAAGATGAAGAGCTTGGGCTGGAGAATCCACCAGACCAATGCTTGCATTCTGAGTATTCCCCTGAGCCTAAGTTAGTTCATTCCTAAAAGGATGATCACACTGCTTCGTAAGTGTTGTCTGTAGGGGCAGAAACATGTGCTACAGAAAAGTGTTCCTTTTCCTCATCCATCATAAGGGTCATAGCTGACACTGCTTTAGCAAAAAGCAGGTTAGCAAGAGAAAACAAAACCGTGTTTATTAAATCAGAATTTTGTGTGACTTGTGAATCTTCAGAAAAGTAAAAGCTCAAGAACACAGGAAAAACAGCCCATTTGTGTGCTTTGGTTGGGTGAAGCACAGATAGCCATGTAGACAGATGACTGGGCAGTGATGGGTCTGACCTAATGATGACAGGTTGAGGAAGAAACATGGGATGGCCCTCTGCTGAGGCTTTCCCGGTCCTTCCCATGTAGAATTTCCTACCATCCTGGGTGTGGGAAGGTCCCCTCTGGAGTGGGCTTCGAGGGGCAAAGGAGAAGAGAGAGAATAGCCTCTCCGTCTTATGGTTGCCTTAGCAAAGTGGGTTCTACTTTCCATGACCTGCCTTGGAAAAGAGAAATTCTAGTATTTGTGACTTGCTTTGGCGGGGAGAGTGACAGGAGAGAACAGGTTAGAGAGATGTTGCTTCTGCTCCAAAGTCCTTCTGTTGGAAGCATTTGGCACATCAAGGTGTCATAATTTGGGATATTGTGTTCTGAGCCCCAAAATGTAGATTTGCAAAGGCACCTGGATGGAAAAGAAACCTATTTGTAGGCCATTTTCTTCGTAACCGGCATGGTTTATCTCCCTACACACTCCTCATTTTCCATATGAAGAAACCATGGTTCTGAAAGTCTGAATAATTTTTTCTAGGGCTTGGAGGTGGTAAGCAGATGAATCATCTGTGCTTTTAAGGAACAAAGGCACTTTCACAGTGGCCAAGCTAAGTTTGCAAACATTATCTATCCATTCATCATCAGGAGGGGCTATCATGTATGTTGTTAAAATTTTACTCCATCAAAAGACAAATCTGGGAAGTTTTTAATTCTGCCCATAATAATACTTCTGTGATTTATAATTATATTCAGAGTCCAGTTCCTTCTTCTTGGTAGAGTTCATATCTATATTAAACTTGTCTCAAAATAAATAAATAAATAAATAAATGCATAAATAAATAAATGAAATGGTAGGAATATACAGCTCAGTGTGGAGGACTTGGGTTCAATCTCCGGTATTTGGGGGGAAAAAGATTTCAGGTAGAAGGAAACATTGAGCAAAACAATTAGATAAAAAAGATTTAAAGATGGTACATTGTCCTTAAAGAGAATTTTATTTTGATCATTTTCACTAGAGCACAACACAGAAACTTCTTGCTTTTGGAGGCCAAGGGCAAAACAAAAAAGGGAGCTCTATGGCTTCTTGGAGCGGGATTTCATGTTGGAACTCTTTCCAGATGTAAGCACCTGCACCTTCCCACTGCTGTGCCCACCAGGCAGGGACCCTTAGGTGACCTCAGTTTCTCTGCAGCCAGAGGAGCATATGGAATGGTTTCTCCAGGGGCAAAAGATGGGTCCACAGAAAGAAGTCGACGATCTAGAGGACAGGTGGAAGCCAAGTATTTTATTCCTAGAGATAGATAATCCCCAGGGTGAAAGGCCTCTCTGTACCTTCCACTTGTAGAAAATAAAGAACTGAAAAAGATGGATACTCTCTTGTCCAGGCTGGGTGTGCAGGGCTGCAGCTCACAGCATGCCTGCCCTGCCTTACAGCTACTCAGACATGTGGCCCTGTATCTAAAGGGGCACCTGGGGGCTATGCACTCACACCTCTGGAAAGACAGGATGAGAGCAAGTTTGAACAGGACACCCAGGACTGCACGGTTGGCCCCTAACAGGTCCCTCTGCATCAAACCAAGTCACTGGCTGCTAGCCCATTTCTGCTGCGTGTCCAGACCTCCTCAGAGTGAGCAGATGAGGGTTCGAGACCACAATGTATAAGACTATAGTCTAGTGACAATACTGATTACAGGAGATTCCAAAAATGCTGAGTTTTTTGTTTTTTTGTTGTTTTGTTTTTTGGTTAGTTATAGCAATAAAAGTGATAGCAATTTTTAGAAATATTTTATATTTTTAAGTTACCACCTGTAATCGATCCAACTTTTATGATATTGTTTCTGTGTGATATCATTTGTAATCATATACCCATCACAGAGAACAAAAGGCCAAATCACCAAAGGATAGAAATCCCCAATAAAGGGAACCATGTTAGATCAGGAATTCTGAAATGATTTTTTTTTGTTTTTTTAATAAATTTTATTTTATTTTATTCCATTCCCCCTTCAAGCCCCCTCTCTTCCCTATGTACAAAAGCTTTAAATGAAACTGTTTATCGGTGAACTTTCTTTTCTATTTTTTTTTTTTTTTTTTTTTTTTTTTTT
>NW_022900926.1:21572704-21643385 GCF_012274545.1 Fukomys damarensis | reverse complement strand
TGGTTAATTTTTTTTTTTTTTTTTTTTTTTTTTTTTTTTTTTTTTGGTACCGGGGATTGAATTTGGGTCCTTGTGCTTGCAAGGCAGGTCACCGAACCACTGAGCTAAATCCCCAGCTGTGGACATTTTTAATATATAGAAAACGATTACGCTGAGATGGACAAACATATCAAACAAGAAAGAAAAATGCGCAAAAAGTCATAATGACCAACTGAGGTTGAGAGACTATTATAAACAATCATTTCTATATACAGTGATGAAGCCAGATAAAATATGGGCTCATCTTTCAGAAAAAGAATTTCAAATTGTGACAGAAAATCACTTAATAAATGTAAAATTACACTTTTATATGTTTATATGCTTATTTTTCTACAAATACTAATATTTACTGTCTGTATTTTTTACTCTTTATATTTGAGTTTCAGTGACTGACTGTAGTCGTCAAATTTCAAAAGTTCTGAATGAAATGCCTTCAAGTGCAACCTATTGCTATAAATGGTATTTTCTGGCGAAGCATAAAAGACAGATATTGGTTTACTTCCCAATAAAGTGTAATTCATCTGACTTATTAGGAGGAGCTTGGAGATTCACCACAGAGCCAATCAGGTCAGTGTTTATAATCTTCTTTCTCATTTCACATCTGCGATTCTGAGCCACTCTGTTCACACATAAAGGGAGGGAACATATTTCTGCCTATAACAAGTAGGTATAGGCCAACAAGGACCTGGCTGAAATGGAGGTGCAAATGTTTTGTTTTTTCTCCACTTTTCCATAAGTTCAGCATATCAGGGAATGGGGAGAGGCTGCCCGGGCAGAACGCCCAGTGTCCTGTGGTGATGGTCAGCAGTGCTCGAGAGCTGATTACCAGCTTGACCGGACCGCCCTGGGCACCCACAATGAGTAGCCCTAGCCGCAGCTCTCAGGCAAGAGAAGTGGTGTCTTCCAAAAACTAACAACCTTCGACCCACAGTCTTCATCTGGGCCCATCAGGTCAACCGTTGTTTTACAGAACATCGGCAATTGTCTTTCTCCTTGTGTCAGAAGCTTCTTGAAACATTGTACGAGGATAATTAAGTGGTGAATAAGGGTCAATGTGGACAAATAAATCAAACTGATAGTTTGAACACAGACTGATCGAGCAAAAACAAGGAATTCTGCCATGCCTGTTACTGCGGGGCTGGATGTTAACTGACTTTGTTAACATTACATCCAAAGGCAGCAAGTGGGAACGCTTTGTGTGGGATGAAAAGCTGAGCAAAGAGACATGGGATTTAATTGTTCAGCTTTATTTTTGAAATAAAGACATGCAGCGCCTCCATTTAGTTGACTTTAATGGAGCACAAAACCAAACCCATTCTTTAGCATGCTAATTGACTTAGAAGGTGCTTTCGTCTTGTGTAACAGAGACGCAAGAAATACCAGTAGAATCGTCAGACTTTTGGAGAAGTTCAGAGTTAAAAATAGGTGAGGAAGTTAAGTCCCTGTATCTGATGAGGCAAATACACTGGTAAATATAATGCAACTATGTTACAATCTTATATACGTATTTTAAATCACTATCACAAACCTAGGAGTGGTATTTATATAATAAGACATTGTTGAAATAGAAATTATTAGCTCATAGAGGATATTCTGTGTGGCAGAAAGGTGACCAAGAGTTCCTAAACTGGAGAGAAAAAAAAAAAAGAGAACCCTTTGAAAAGCTGCTGGTGTCTGTAGATTTGTTCTAAGGTAAAATTTTTGTTTTATTTTTATTTTTGGCAAACTTTTTATTAGAAAAGAAATACAAGGAAGAAATGTTTCAGTAAAATAAAGAGGAGTCTTTTTCTTTCCCCCTACAAATATGCGTCTTGATTATTTTTGGGGGGTATTGGAATTCACGTTTTCCCTGCAGTCACTTTTACTTCATTAGCCACCTCTAATTTGCAGAAATAAATTTATGTTTAAATTCTTATTTTATGTTATGTGAATAACTACACTTGTTCTTTTATGCCCGTGCACTGACTTACCACGATGGCATTTGTGTTAGTGTGAAACGCTGGATTTAACAATCTGTCCCAGATTCTTCACACACGAACAGCATCAGCCTTTTAAATGGTGATTTTAAGAGTCTCCCATGGAAAGTGAAAGATACTAAGTTTGAAATATAAATTTAGGAAAAATATTCCACACGTGAATTATCGTACAGTTATCAGTGAATTTTTATCATGAAAATCATTATTTTACTTTATTCCATAAAAAACCCATAATGAGAAAGGAGAAATTAACTCTTTCTATCTCTCTGTGCATTTATGTTCAAATGGCCCAAAGAAGTTTGCAATATGGTGTGTTTTAATTGCAAACAGTAATTTATGAGTTTAAAGTCATCAAAATGACATTTGTTTAAAAATATCGATTACACAACCTTTCTCATATCTGGGCATCTGTCTTCATAAAAAAAATTTAAATACAGGCATAAATCGCAATATGCTTGGATTAATGAAGATAGCACTGTTTGTTATTAATGTTTGAACCGTGTTACTATAAAATAACTATGAGGCATAAATTATATGGGGGGAGGTGAGTCCCGGTTCTTTTTTCGCCCATAAATAATTACGCATAAAGAATCTAAGAGCAGCACAGCTCCTGGCCGCCTGCTCTAAGAAGTGGGCTGGGGAAGGTGTAATGGACGGAGCAGGGACATGAAGGGGAACACGCACCATGTCCAATCAGCCTTTTTCTGAAAGGTCAGGACATTCTGTCTGGGTCCGTTTGTGTTTGTGATTCTGCCGCTTCCCTATTCAGCGACACAATGTAACTGTCAGTCTCAACGAGAGTTCCTGGACCCACTGGCTCCACCGCTCTCCAATATTTCACAGCCATAAAACAATCCAGCGTCTGCGTGGGCGAACCATATGACGACCACGGGGACCAATATGGTCACACCCTCCCGCGCCCTCCCGAGGGGCTCTGTAAAAACCACATCGGCGAAAGGACCACGCTTTGCTCTTCTGTGCTGCTGCCCACTTGCCAAATAGCATTTTAATGTTTCAGTTTTTACCAGCGCAAGTCAAATGCAAATGTTCCCCTCCGGCTCCTTAGAGACAGACAGCTTTACTGCTATGCAAAGCATTTGTGGGCATGGAGTGAGGAGGGTGCTGGATATTAGAAATGATTTAGCACATTAATGATGGTCCTGTTGGATTTCCCTCGTGTGTGTTTTGCTATATTATTTATTTCTCTTCCCAAACAAAACCAGACACCAGCTCAGATTTACAAGGGCAAAGGATGGGTTCTGACAGTCAAGGGGGCCCAGAGAACCAATACCCTAACATAATTTGTAACCAAAGGGATCTGAACCGAGCGCTAGAGGATTAACGCATATGGTGCGCTTTCAAAGGATTTGGCCCGGACGCTACTTTTTGACCAGTTGATTGATTTAAGTTACAGTCCAGTCTGTCGCCTCACTGACAGGAAAATTAGATAAAGTATTTACACAAAATGAAAATAAGAAAGGGAACAACAAAAAAAAAGGGAAAAAAATTACCTTTGTAGGATCGTAAACTGGTTCCCTTCTAACATTTATTCTTACTGCTGCGCTTCCAGTTCTCTACTTCCTGTATCCAAGTTTCCTTATGAATTAATTTGTACAATGAATTTCGTTATTTAAGATTTTAAAATCCTTTTTAAAATGTTTCTAGCAGCAAGCATTGTGTGTGTGTGTGTGTACCGGGATTGAACTCAGGACTTTGCACTTGAGAGGCAAGCAGCAGCACCACTGAGCTAAATCCCCAGCCCTAAACATATTTTAATATATTTCTAAGCACCTTATATCCTTTTTGGCATTTCACTCATGCCACTGAAGATTTCATGTGAGTTGCACTAAAATCACCAGGTGCAAAATTTATTATTTAGTGATTATTCTAATCATTCTAAGTTTGAATCATGCTTGAAAACTTTATTTCTGGGGATGAGATTGTCACTTGGTGATAGAATGCTTGCCTAGCATGCACAAGATGCTAGGCTTTGTCATCTAACACAAAGAGAGAGACAGACGATACATAGTGTAAATGTGCCTATTTGTGTGAGAACGTGAGGATTACCAGGGCTTTCTGTCTCGTTGATTTCATCTATGACAGTATGACAGTGGAGGGACTGGTAAGGCTTCAGAATCTTAAATGATTTACCTTTAGCTTTAAAGTGCTTTTTTTTTGCTCAAGTAGCACTCTAACATGCAAGTTATGGGAAGGCATCATGCATACTATAATTTTAATTAGGTGGAATCACAGTGCTAATACTTGACTTTGGAGAAGTTATAGCACAGCCTAATTTCTCTAATTTGTTTTGTCTGAAAATTTACTTGATGTTACACTGCAATGGATACGTTGTCACCTTGAATACTGATAACAACCCATCTCAATCAATCAAAGTTCTTACCTAAATTGCTAACTCACCACTTGGTACAGATTGCATCCGTAAAGAGTATAAAAAGGCAAAAAGAAAAGGTTAGCACAGCTGGAGGGTGAAATGCACAGTTGACTGCAAGAGGAAGTCAGGCTGTGACAGTGTGAGTCCCGCTGAGAGTGGCCATCTCACTTCCCGGCGACAACTCCTGGTTTTTGTCATCACAGTTGAAGCTGAACACTGGGTTTGTGTGAGTCGATTACTCCTTGCATAACCCAGGGCTGAAAAGCTCCACTGTCTCATGGGGTCAGGCCAGGGTACTGTGGGCGCAAGACAGGAGGTTGGCCTGGGGACCACGGTGATCCTAGAACCTGTCCTAGCTGAATGCAGCCTGTTTCCAGCTAGAAATGATTAGTACTTTTGAAAACATTTTTTAAATTTTTCTAAGGAGAAGTTAGACGTTATGCTAGACTCATGCTAAACTATTGTTGTGCTGATACACACTTAGAGCCCCTTTCAACCTGAAAAATGCCTGTAGTATATCAGATATGACTCTTCTGAATTCATGAATTAATGAGATAATTCATGTCTCTAGGTCTTGAGTTGAGCTACAAGTTATATGGCAAAATGAAGAGTTAACATAAACTTTAATCAGTACTCCAAAATTTAGAGGAAGTTTTCCTTTTCTACAGTGGTGATAGGAAAGCTGGACTGCCAAAGCTTCTGCATCTGCTTATATACCTGTGTCTGTGTGTGTGTGTGTGTGTGTGTGTGTATGTGTTTGTGTGTGTGCGCACTACAGACTGAATCTAGAGCTTTACACATGCTAAGCACATGCTGTACCACTGAGCTGTGAGCTACTCAACTTCTTGGAGATCTTTACTTGCAACCTTCCAAGTTGTTTAAAGTATGCACATTGAATTACGAATTTGTATAACGTCAATGATAAGTTCAGCTTATGTCTCCCCAGTATAGGGCACATGGCCTTTCAAGTTTTCAGCAGGAGCTGGAAGACCACTCTTACCTTCCCTTGAACAAATCCATTGATGCACACCAGAAGACTATCCTATTAATGGTGCCCTCCTTATTTTGCCCTCAGGCAAAAGAGTTGAAGACAGACACGAGGAAGAATCTGAACAAATGGGACTTGGTGAATTTCCTCCAGTTTAGTGTAGTTAGATTCTACTCTTTTTGTCCTCCAATCATGTTTTTCATGAGTATACACTTTTTATTAAAACTAGTATAAAAACATAAACAAGTAGGCTGGCCTATTTCTTTGGGTTTTCATTTCCTTATGGATGCTCTCGTGTCATGCAGACTTTGTAGCAAAAGCAAGTCTTTCTCCTGTTAACTTGTCTTTTGGCAAAGTGGGTTTAGTCACGAACCTAGATGGCTGACGAAAAGACAACTTTCCCTACATCAAAATGGTACAGAGGGCTGGCACACCCCATCCCTGGGTACCTGACTGCATCCCATGCTCCTTGCATTTGGATGCAAAGGTGTTCCGCTGGGTAGGATGAGATGGGTGCCATTTCTGGGCCTGCAGCTGGAGGCAGTGGGCTGCATAGTATTCACTCCTATTTCCTCCTGGCTAAGTTCAGACATGGCGGCAACCCAGCTTCCACCACAATGCTGATGACCTGGGGGTGGAGAGATGGTGTGGAAAGACTGAGAGTGCCTGGGTAGAGTACAGAGCAGGACTGTCCCACAGGTCTGGAGCACCGCAGAAGCATTTAAGAGAGAAATAAACACCTACATTGTAAACACTACTGCATTTTGAGATCTTTTTGTTATAATACCTGAGCATTACTCCAAGGAATATATTTAATAACATCCTTTTAAAAGGAAATTATAAGTCGATCCCTGGTACCAAAAAGAAAAAAGAAAAAGAAATTATAAGAATAAGTTTTAAAGCCACAATAGAAAGAGTTGTGCCCACTCTATTTCACTCTTGTCCATTAGCTACACAATTGAACTGTTGTGTACTAGGGAGGGGGAAATCCTGCAAATGGGCAGATATCTTTTGCAAAACACACAGAATCTAAACTAGTGCTTAACAAACATGACTTAAAATTTGTTTTCATGCAACTTTTATAGTGTGACGATATCTACCTGTCCTTTTATTTTCAGTAAAAACGAACAATTTACTCAAGCTATTTCCCTATAAGATCTATCGAAGAGAGACAACTTATTTACTCAGTCTTTATTTTAGTTACTGGCTTTTCCTCTGGCAGAAAGGTGAAATGAGCTGAGTGTGGTGATGCACACCTGTAATCTTAGCACTCTGGGAGGCTGAAGCGGGGGGATCACAATTTCAAGCTCAGCCTGGGCAACTCGGAGACTTAGTGATACCCTGCCTCAAAATAAAAAATAACAAAAGGCTGGGGATGTAGAACAGTGCAAAGGGTGTAGGTCCAATCCCCAGGACTATTGTGTGGTGGGAGCTGCCGCATGATATTTTTCTGGCTAGAACAGAGATTGTTCTTATTTGCCATCCAGTTGTTGAAGAGCCAAGGAAAGTTAATCAGTCATTTTGGACCCAATTTTACTCTCTCTTTTCTTTGCCTTTGGTTGCTACCAGTTCATTGTCACTTCTAAGATTCATCTCAGGCGGCCAAGGCTAAGCAGGGAAGAATATTAACAGCTATAATGGTAGGGTCTCTGAAAGCTGCTGTAGTAAGAGCAGAATAGATGGAGACCTTGGACTGTAATTGCTACTGCAAGTGCCTCCCAGACTGAGAGCCCCAGATGTAATGTCTTATCCATCTCTCTCCACAAACTCCCTGTCCTCCACTATAACGAAATAGTAAACACTCTTGTTGTATGTAAGAGGTTCAGCAAAAAATGTATGGCAGAGAATTGGTGGGGTTACAAAATGATGGCTTTCAACTTTTACACCAGTTAACTTTTTGTGCTTTGGTATTTGAGTCACTCTGGGCAGAAAAAGCACTGCCCAGACTCTAGGTACCCAGACCTAGTGAATGGCCCAGCAGAGGATGCAACATGTTTTCTAATCCCTACCCTCAAATCTATTTCCCAGGGTAAAACATTTCCACCCCATGTTCGACCATTATTAGGACTGTGAGTTGACGGTTTATTTCTATCGACCTTCTGAAAAGTGCATGCGTTCCTGGGTCAGAATGGCGTGTTAACCACAGGACATGATGAGCTAGTTTGCTTTCATTATTGGAAGAAGAGGTAAGGAAACTTAGTCCTCTGGATTTTTTTGCAACTCCTTTCAAACTGCTTCCTTCATGTCCAGTTTAGTCTCTGCAATTCCTCCAAGTTCTAGCAGAGTTGGATCTTTTGCTAGATAGTCAACCTATTTCACGATATAGTTTCCAGATCTACACTTAAAATTAAGTAATATAAAGGCACTGTAAAATACTATTTGCATGATAGCCAAAATAAATAAATGTTTTCTCTATTTAAGGTAAAACAAATAAGTCTACTCAGAGAAGTAAGTACATGTCAATTATACAAGTTCTATCAACCTTGGCCTAAATGTGATGACAAAATATTGCTTTCTGGTTCCAAAAGGCCTATTTCTGGTTAACCCTCACCAGACAGGTGGGCTCATTGGCTGTATGCTGGGACCTTAGAGGGAGAGAGGATGGACTTGAGAGGTGGGCACCCCTAAATTCAAACCTTCATTCATTAACCTGCCAGGGTGGTCTTGGGTTCAATGCATTCTCAACTTCTTAGTCTGAGGGAAAGAATTCTACCTCATAGCATATAAGAAAGATTCACTAAGCTAAGGCCCCTGCACTGCACAGGAATAGACAAGTGGAAGGAGATCAATGCATACTGTTTCCCACCTCCCACTAGATTAATTGATGATCCTGTTGCCATTGTTTTTCTTTTCCCTTCTTGTCCTATTGCTGAAAGCATTCTGTCCTTATCTGGGGTTTCACTATCTACAGTTTCAGTCACTGCAGTCAACCACAGCCTGAAAATATAACTACAATACAATGAGGACTAAAGAAATAGTTGGGTGGAGGGAGAGAGGGAGAGAGACTGGCAGAGCAGCAGAGTGAGACTCCTCCTCCCTCCTCCCACCACAAGAGGATACAGCTATCTATCGACCCAGCAGGAAGGGGCCCTCCCCAGACTCCAAATGTGGCAGCACCTTGATCTTGAACTTCTCAACTATGAGAAACAAATTTCAGTAGCTTATAAGCGAGTCTGTGATATTTTGTTAGCGGCTTGAATGGACTGAGATAGCCAGTAAACAAGTCGAAAGATGTCCAGTTTCACTGTAACCAGGAAAATGCAACTTATAGACCGCATATATGATAAGAGCTAGAGACCATATTCTCATAAACTTTCTTATAGTATTTAGTTGTTCTGTTTTATTGTTGATGCTGTCAATAGCTTACTGCCCTAATTTATAAATTAACAGGCATGGATGTGTACATACACATTACAGAGATAAGAAAAAGCACGTATATACGGCTGGCACCTTCCCTGGTTTCTGGCACCCACTGGAGATGCCGGAATGTGTCCCTCAGGGATAAGGGCACTATTTGCTGTGCTTCCACTTCTTCTGCACTATATAGCAGATCATAACGAAAAGCCTAGGCACACACTCACAGGGTGAGACTCCCGGCCCAGGCTGTTCAGCCAGCTGGTGGTTGCCCACTGCAGACTGCAGGTCATCTGAAAATCCACCCTCACATACTCTTGCTGGTGGTTTCTTTTACTGACCTGAAGCTTTTACTCTACCCTCTTTCTCCCCCAAGGCATTGAGCTTTTTATTCTCTTCCTATCATTTGCTCACATGCCCTGTTTGTCTAGAATCAACTTCCTTTTTTGATGTGCAGTTTCCATCTTTTTACCTCCACGGAGTTCTCCTGGATCCTGAGCCTACAGGGACCTCAGGTTCCTGTAGGTTCCCAGAGTGCTTATTCTTTTTATTACTCCCCTGGCTTTGAGCACATGCTGTCGTGCACTTGGGGTGGCAGCAGACCTGAGCATTGGACTCCATAGCAGGATACCCTCGCTGGCAGGAATCTGTGTTTCCTTGTCTGTAAGACCGAGATGATAGCACACCAGCGTGTCGCTTTGACAAAACCCTATTGGAGGAAAAATGTTACTATCCACAAGCACGCATGTTTTACTGTTTTCTTCTAAGATACCCAGCATAGGGTCCTCATTATAATAATAGCAATAAAATAAATGGATAAACCAATGAGGAATCTAAAGACTTAGTGCCGTACAGTGTTTTGCCAGTGGTGTGGCTTTTGGCCTGGCTTCTGAATTAAGTTTCCGCTGGTAAAAGGAGAGGGTTTACTGAGAGTTTAGGCCAATGGATCTCAGTCCTAGTTGCCCATTGGGAGCACCAGGGAGGTTTTTTTAAATGCCTGGGCTCAAGCCCAACCTCAAATCAATCCAGATTCTCTATGCCTGAGGTTCATGCATAAGTACTAAATGTTTTGGGGTATTTTTTTTTTTGTATTTTTGTTTTGTTTTGTTTTTTGAGACTGGCTTTCACTTGGAAGGATGGAGTGGTCTTAAATGCACTACATCGCCCAGGGTGGCCTTGAACAACCCATTCTCTTGCCTCAACATTCCAAGTGTTAAACTTTTGCACCTAGTTTTGAGACAATTAAAAATTTACTGAACTGTTGTACTTGCAGAAAACAAAATTTAAAGTTTTTCCTGATCCATTTAGAATGAGTTGCCCATCCGGTAAGCTATCATCATCCCCAAGAGTGTTTCCCATGAACGAGGACATTCTCCTACATTTGTGTAACATAACCACAAAAATCTCGTGATTTACATGGAAACACTGGAGATCTCATTCCAGTCTCACCCATTACTTCCAAATGCCTCCTCTAAAGTGCAGCTGGGTTTGGCATGATGTGGCCCAGTCCTCTCCCTTTGCTAGGAGTCCTTGGAAACCGTAAATATTTTGTGTCTTCCTCAAACTTCAATGTAATGAATTCATTTGTATCTGCATCTCCTATTTCGCTATAATCATATCTTTTCATTTTATTATACTTATACCATTACATCTGAGGAGTTTCTGTTTTATTCAGTGAGCTTTTCCAGGAATACTATTGTTTATTTGCTTAGATTGTCCCCAGTTTGGCCATAGGAACCTTGTCAGCCTGGTGCCCGTGTCCGCGTCGCTGTGCCGTCGTTCTTTGAGCACCACGACTTCCTGAGCCCACAGTCCAGGCCCCTCCGTGCGCTCCTTCCCCAGGCCGCAGTCAAGGATCTCTCCAGGGACCCCTGGCTCACACTGAGGATGATATCAGGGGCTTAGGGTGACCATCCCCAGGGGCCTTTGTGGCTCTGAGCTTCCCTCGGTCTGGTGGACAGAGTTAGGGACGGGGGAACTTCTACATATGCGCTTTGCACTTTTATATCTATGTTTTTTCTTACCTCTCCCTATATATTCTGAAACCATGAGCTCAGACTAACTCCAATTCCAGGCCAACACCACAACGTGTGCTTTAGTTTTTCCCTTCAGGCATCTGTATCTCCTCATCTTCAGGAGTTTAGGACTTGGATATAAACAACAAAGAAATTCTCTGGAAGTTTATTTCAGTTTCATCACCTGTGAAACCAAACCAAACCAAACCACATCAAACCGCGCTACACTAAAATAAAATAATTAAATTGTTAGCGAAGATATATCCCTTTTTGTAGCTGATTATATTAAAGGTCTTTAAACATGTACATGAATGCTCACACGTAGACTTTTTTTTTTGGTACCGTGGATTGAACTCGGGCCCTTGTGCTTGTGAAGCAGGCAGCAGAACCACTGAGCTAAATCCCCAGCCCCTCACGTAGACTGTTTTAAGGCTAAGGAATTTACATACTGCTTCTATATAGGTTTTTAAGCTACAGTATTTTAATATTGTTTCTATTTAATCATTTTATTATTACTAAAGTATTGTCTTACTTCAGTGATTTTTAAAATAGCATAGGAAAAAAGACCTTTCTGCGTTTTAAAGCCAGAAGCAGTGTGCATGAATAGATTTGTCTCTTGTCAGGAGCAGGGAAATGTAAGCCTCTCCACAAGATGGGGAGTTGTGCATTCAGCAGTCCGTGACGAGCACATGTTGGGCCCGACGCCGTGGTGCTGGAACACTGCTTGCCTGATGGACATCCGGAGATGGGGTCGTTGGTGCTAAAGCTTGTACCGGGCACAGCAGCTACCGAGGGCGGAGAGAGCCACGTGAGCACACGACAGTTACACTTTGCTTCACCTGCACTTCCTGTTTTCAGTAAGTCCCCCACTTACAAGAGTTGCGAAATCTCACAGGTGCATTGTGTAAGACTCACTGTGTCGGCTTACTACCGAATCTGACTTACTAACGATTCTCCTGGAAGGGAGCGCATTAGTAAGTCAGGAATTTACTTGTCCCTCCCTCCAGAGGTATTACATATTTCATTCACAATATACGCGTGATTTGTACAGTGTTATAAAGTGGCCTGGAATGATGTAAATACGTACATTTCTGTTGAAGTAAGCAGATGATACTTTTAGAATATTGAGCCAGCGATAAAACTTCAATTGTAGTTGAAAAACAAAAGGAAAAGCTAAATTCTGTCCCCTAGATTTCTTTGAAACTGTTATGATCATGAATATGTTCCTTGATTGCCAGTTTTGGTGCAATACACTTTATCTTTAATATTTCTGTACCTTTATTGCTACAGTTTTAAGGATCCAATGTGGTTCATTTTTACCTTACCATTTCGTCTTCTTTCTTAACAGACAGTTGAGTCTTTAGGGTCCACATCACATAGGCATATTCACAGTAGGTACCTTTTTATGTTAACAGTTACTCCTTTGGCTACTGTGTCTTGACTGGCCATCAGTCGTGTGTTAATTACTAACCCACTATAGCATTCATTCAATCAGTCTATCAAATAATCAGGCAGTATTTTGAGCATTTTAGCTTTTTTATTAGGTGGAAAGCAGCCATATCTTAAAGTTTCTTTGATAGTATAATCAAAATTTTCTTCTTTAAAGATTAATGTCAGCTGGACGTGGTGGTGCATGCCTGTAATCCCAGCACTCGGGAGGCTGAGGCAGGAGGATCGCTGTGAGTTTGAGACCAGCTTGGGCTACATAGTGAGTTTCAGGTCAGTCTCAACTACATAGTGAGACCCTGTCTCAAAAAAACCCCCCCAAAAATATATACATATATACACATATATATATGTATACATATATATATAACAAAATAAAAAGTAAAGATTAATGTCAAGTACCTAATATAATATACTTTTACTTTTATGTTTTAAAGTAAAATATCAATAAATTCCATTATTAAGTTAGTATAACCCATGGGTAAGTACTGGCTCACTTGATTAAAATACTCTTGTTTCTAGTGAGCAAGCAAGACCAGAGTAGATGTTGAAACACTGTCATACAAAGTAACATGAGGCTATAAATAAGCAATGTTTGAAGAGATGGGACCATGGAGGACCAAATAAATTTTAATCAATACTTGGAAAACGTGGGAAACATTATTTTACAAAATGAAAGAATGAGAAAAATTTCCCTAGAGAAAAACTATTAAAAATAAGACTAGAATGTTATGCTTTGAGTATTTTTCTATAGCAAACCATTTCTTGTTCATGTTTATAATATATCTAAATACCTTTTTCTTCTATCAGGTCAGTAGAGTGATTTAAACTGCACAAAATTGTAGTTTCGATGAAGTAAATATTGTTACTACAATGCAGAGAACTAATTTAAGAGCTTTGGTGTGTTTTAGACCCTCCCAGCCATGCATTTGAACCAAGTCTGTTCTGTCCAAATAAGACACCATTCCATGTGAGACTTAAACAAAATTAGACATACCTAACAAATTTTTAAGTATCCTAAGGATTGTCCTTTGAGGGAATTTTCTGACCCACTGAGAAAGGGGGATGTGGAAAAAGTAGCTCTGTTTACCATAAAACCTCCTGTTTTGGTGAAAAACCAGTTAAACAGAGAACATTGCATCATGCACAAGAGAATCTTCCCCTGAGGGTGCCTATAACTGACTACAGAGTGCCATCCACAGACTCTAACAGATGCCTGACAGAGGGCCTCCAGGCCCTCACCTCCCTCTAGTCTCTTGTGTTAATGAGGACTCTTGTTGCAGTTTAAGGCACACTAGTGAGCAGCTCTAAATCAGAGCTCATCCTGTGCAAGGAAAGTTTACAATGAGACCAGAGGCCAGTCGGTTAGAATTCCAGATGTGGGCCTGTACCCTGCCTCTGACCAGCATCCATTTCTGCACTCCACAGCTGGTCCATGTAAATGTGCCATATTGCTGCCCATCTGCTCAGAGAGTGCACAGTGGCACATCTCCCTCTGACAGTGGACTGTTTTATTGAATGCTATAAATATTGAAATTCATAGGCATGAAGCAGCAGATTTTTAATGTTACTTAGAGAGACATTTGAGCCGCAACCTTTGGCAGAAGCAGACACTGTTAGTACCTCAGTACACTGTGCACCATTTGGTTCAGACTCATGAACAACTTTTCCAGGGATTTCATGGCTCTCCAATCCCAGGTAAAATGGAGTACAGACCCTGAGGGATGGTATTTAGTGTGAATGTCACCCTGCATACAATGTGCATTTGGGATATGGACTTTCCAGCCCTGTGCTGTGTTAAACCATATGTTAGTGTTTTTATACTCAGAAAAGATTAGATTGGGGACCAATAAAGTTTCAAAACTACAAATAATAGGCTAACCATTGTGAAATGTGAAGCATTCCTTCAGCTAATTTTTTTCCTAAAGCCTCTAATTTTCATTTTTGAAATGGTAGGGCTACATTTTGTCATAGGAAACCAGCTCATTCATATTTTATAAGTTAATATGTGCAAATTTTGTAGGAGAGAGTAAACATCCCCATTAATTTGAAACTATGGCATGTGGTCTAGATGAGAAAAATTGCTTTGCTGTGTTTTTCCCTCTTGACCAAATAATCCTAAATAAACTCTGAGGCAAAGCAGAAGTTAAGTCAAAGCCCCAGAATGCAAAGTTTACAGATTACTCATGTGATTTTTGTTTCTGGGGTAATGGTCTTTGTCCTTAATGAAGTGCGAGGCAAAGCAAAGGTTATTAAGACTGAAACCGGTCACTGTTTTAACATAAAGACAAAATGGCTGTGGTTTCCGCTTCTTTTCTGTCAGTTCTACTGTGAAAAAAGCTAACTAGAAAATGCCCTTCTAACAATTGTCAGAGATTTAACAGCACAGGGAGCCATTATTTAGAAGAGTATGTAGTTGGAAAAGGATATGGTAATGATCTCAGGCTGGTGTTTGTTTACATTCAAGGTGTTAACAAAAGCGAATATGACAACTATTTTAAAATAAAATACTTTTGCTGCGTAACTGATGTGAAGAATTGAAAATGATTAAATTCCAAACTGAATTTCATTATTCTGGCATGTACATTTCTCGAGACTGTGATGCTTTTTAGCTTTGCTTTATTATCATTTTCTAATCGCTATGTGGTCTTTGCCATTTTTTTTTAAATAGCAACTTGCATCTTTATTAGTGAAGTTGGAACATTCCAACAATAAGCTGTGTCATTGCTCCAACGTTTCCCTGAGTTCCCAATCAGCAGAGTTATGTAAGGTGGCAGGTTAATAAATGAGACACACTGAAATCATTTGTACCAGATTATCTCTCCTTCCAAAGTCTGACAGATGCTAAGTCCAGCTGGTAAAAAAAGTTTATAGGCGAGTTGGATCTGGGGTCTTCACACACTCCACAATGTTGGCTACCAATGCTTGTTTTAATGAGTCACGGATTGCCTGTTTATCTTCTGCTCCCTGCTGTTTCTGCATTTTCTCTTCCAGAACAATCCTAGAAACACATGCTGCTACAGACGCTGGAGCAATGTGTGTAGACATTTGAGCCAAATTATTATAAAGAACTCTTTCTTCTCTGATATTAAAAAAAGAAGCGAGAATTGCACATTGCCTAGCAAATCGTCATCTCAGATGTTCACTCTGACATGCTCAATATGGCCTACCAGAAAAAGTTGGAGACATTTGAAACCTTAACAACTACACGGAATGACACTGTAATTGGCAGGTTTTGTTGTTCATGTTCTGGCTCAGTTAAAACTGCGCTAAACACTTTGTTTAATGATGTTACATTATGACAACACATGGCTTCTATACAGCAAGTCATCATGTTTAACATGCAACAACACAGGAAAAGTAGCAAATGGCCAGGAAGCAGGGGCAAGAGCCACCCTTAGAAGTTCTCTTGTCACATCCAAAATGAAGAAGCATAAAATATCCAAAAATGTTATTTCTCACTGAAAGCTCTTTTAAGTCCTGTTCCCAATCTCAATGCTTTAAGATCAGTTCTGCAAGAAAGGACAGAGAGAGAGAGAGAGAGAGAGAGAGAGAGAGAGAGAGAGAGAGAGATTATGTGTCTGTTAGAGGAAGACAGTGTTACTATCACCAAACTTTAATATTAACTGAACCTTGGAAAAACAGCTAAAAAAGAAAGAATTTAAAAGAAAAGAAGGAAACATAGAAGCAAAATTCTACCTTCATCCAATTGCTTGCTGATACTCAGATATTTTTCTTTGGGCTTCAAAAAGTTTGTAAGATAATAGGAAAAGGCACATTCTCCTCCAAACAGATTTTATAGTATATTTTTCTCCATTTCAATAATGACCTTTGGTCATTTCTTGGCTGGCTGGCTTTTGCTGTCTTAGAAATGCACAATGAAAATTAGACCGTCTTTATCATGAGATATTTTGACTTAAGGACACAGGAGAAGAGATAACAGGTAAAAAGTAAGTGTACAATAGATATATACAGGAAAGTATCACCAATAGTGTTGGTGGAAGGGTTCAGTCGAAGATTATGATGGCATGCTGGAAAATGTTTTGCATAGTATTTGTGGGAGAATTTTTATTGGGATAGTTAAACTTAGGAAAGAAAAGTTGGACAAAGGAATGTAACACTACATATGAATGAGATATTCAGGGAGAAGCCTTCGAGATGGAGACTGGTCTGCATGCAGCCTGACACTGTAGCAAGCCAGTAAAAGCACCCGGGGGAAGGCACAGGTCTGTGACATCACTTCAAGAAAACCTGGGGAGATTTTTCTACATATCTCTCAATTTACTTTATAGAAGAATTTTTGTGATAACTGATCATTTATATCATTTCAGGAAATAGTTCACTTTTAAAAAATCAATGATTTAATACAATGGTACTTTATTGCCTTTTTAGATGTGAAATACTACAGCATTCGATTATTGTCTAAGGTTTACTTGAGAGAGGGATTGAGGACATGGTTAAAATGCACAAAATTTCAACTGGATCGCAAGAATGTATGCTAGGGATCTGTTGTACAATATCGTGCCTATAGTTGATAGCATAGTATCATGTACTTGAAAGTGACAAAAGGAGTAGATTTTAAGGGTTTTCACTCCTGATGGATATTAAGTATGTAAATAACACACATGCTAATTAGGTTCCTTTAGGCACTCCACAGTATACACCCAAAGCATCACATTGTACACCATAAATATATACAATTTTTGTCAGTCTAAAAAACGGGGGCTGCTGGGCATGGTGGCACACGCTTGTAATCCCAGCACTCGGGAGGCTGAGGCAGGAGGATTGCTGTGCATTTGAGACCAGCCTGGGCTACATAGTGAGTTCCAGGGCAGTCTCAACTAATAATGAGACCCTGTCTCAACACAAACAAACAACAAATAAATAAATAAAAAGGGGGGGCTTACTTGCTTACAATAAGAGTTTGAAATACTCTTCTGTATCAGCCCATTTCTGCTTGATCTTTAAGTCATCTCTCTTACTTTGGAAGGAGAAAGGATACAAAATGGAGAGGATTCACACATTTTTTTTCAGTAATGAAAAGGTAGCTTCTTAATTTCTTTAAATAATTCATCTAATTTTCATTTCAGCGGACTGGTGGGTGGCAAGAAAAATAGCCTATATTTTAGTAATTTTATAAACTCAGTCTGTTTCAACAATTTAAACCCTTCCTTGAAGTGAATGTGGCAGTGAATCTTCAGTACCAACTTGAATGCATCGAGAGACTCCTGCTGCGGTGACTGGGCATGGAGGTGACACCCTCGTGAGTAGATCGGGTCACTGAGCGCACAGCGAAATGTGCCATTAGGAAGTGGGGCCCCGTTGGGAGAAGTGGGTGGAGAACAGAGCTCTCTCTGGTGCTCTCCTCTGGGCTCTGCTTCCCATCTGCCAAGAAGCAAGAAGTTTTGCTCCAACACGCTCATCTGCCATGATGTTCCTCTGCCTCCCCTCAGACCCACAGCAATGGAGCAAGCTGACCGTGGGCGGAAACCTCTGAAACTGTGAGCCAAAGAAACCATTTCATTGGATGTGCCAGGCATTTTGTCCCGGCGACAGGAAAGCTGACCAATGTAGCATCTTAATCCCTTTAGGTTAATATCCATATTTTAGAACCTTCTGTTGCTCATCTGCAACATTGCCTTTGAAGAGGGGCTTCGATGGAAGAAGGTATCTGGTTATTATGTGCTTGTCCCTGCAGCCTGTCCCAGCTGCCTTCTGTGTCCACAAGGATGACACCTCCCGCAGTCTCCCAGACTTCCTTGCTGGGTAGCTGTTGTTGTTTTGGTTACTAGGAGCCACCATTTGGAGATTGCCTTCCAGAGGGTGAATGAAAGTTGAGGCCATCTCTCCCCTGCTCCTTCCAACGTTGGCCTCAGCTCCTGGCTGTGTGTGCCATGATGGCCTGGCTCGATTCCGGCCCTCAGTGGGCTCTGCTTTTCCTCCACTGGTCCCTTTAGACCCAGGGGTAGGAGAAGCCTCCTCAAGTTGCTGGTGGTGTGGTGCCTCTCTTTCCATTGTTTGCTGCCTCAAATCTGCTCATACCTGGAAGTAACCTCTTTATTTTGAGCCTTCATTTAAGCCACCTTTGTTACTTGCCAGGGCATGGCTGACACCAGAGTGCCCTTGCACTGACCTCCTTGCTCTCCTGGGTGGCCGTCCTTGTTCCTTGCCTCTGTCTGCCTGCATTTGTGAGCAGCAGTTACTGAACTTAAAGGTTGTTCTGTCCCAGCTTACTTAGGGTCCAGCGGTTCTCTCTGGTAAGAAGGCCTATTTTGGCTCTGGGTGCCACTTCAGACTCCTGAGCTTCTATGTTGCTTCCACTCTGAGCTCCTGCTCCTAGTACCTCTGCACCCACAGAGCTCACGGACCTCTGCCTTTAGACTTCTGAATTCTGCCCCACACACCTCCTTCTGTTTCAGTAGAGGATCTTGCAATTCACATGTTCACCATTTTCCTTTTGCTTCCCATAATTCTATTGTGCAAAGAGAGGAGGCTCCCCTCACCTCTGATATTTTTGTTACTCTTCCCAATGTTATAGTCCTCTCCTCTTTTTCACAGTAGCTACTGTTCTTCCATTTTCTTGGGGATGTCACATCAGAGTTGATACAAATTATGGGAAAGAAAAAAAAGCACATCAATTTAATATTTTCAAAACATTGGGTTATCCCGATTAGACCATAAAGAAAGAAATTTGATTAATGGACAAGAAGGAAAGAGTCTAGCATTGTAACAGCAGCAGCGACATACAGGCATTTCTGCTCAAGTGCAATGTGTGTGTTCCTGCAAGGTCTCCTGTTCTGCAAAACTGCAAGACAGATGCTAAAAATGATGGGGCTTGTGGGACAAACAGGGGTGGAGCAGATTTCCCCAAACCCATAGAATTTATAACTGCAGCATTAGCAATGAAAAACTAGCAATCTCAATAAAAATACTAGTACAGTTAAATGTCCCCCGTGACGTTATGTCAGAGTCAGTGGATTCTCTGTGGCCTTAAACCCTGGGCTGCTGCTTCTTTCTTTAAAATATTTCTTCAAAACTAATCATTTGATCCAAAATGTAGATTTCTTTATCAAAAAAAACTTGTAACACAGATGGAAATTCTTCAGGTTTTTCATCGGATCTCTCAACTTGCCTGTTTTTTTTGTGTGTGTTTATTTAATATGTTTTATTAGTGCCGACTAATTTTGTAAAATATTGGGTTTCACTGTGGTGTTTTCATGCATGCATGTAACATATTTTAATCATATCCACCCTAATAATTTCCCTTACTTCCACTGCCCCCACTGTCATTTTCTTCCTCTTTTCCACAGTGTCATCTGGTTGGAATCAGACAGTGTGTGGCCTTTTCAAAGTGGCTTCCTTCACTTACCAGCGTTCATTTACGGTTGCCCATGTCTGTTTGTGCTTTGACGTCTCACTTCTTTGTACCTCTGGATGACCTCTCGTTGAATGGACGTGCCACAGTTTGCTTATCCACTCATCTGTCTTAGATGCTGTCTTTCAGTTATGTTTCCACAGTTGTGGATAAAGCTACATGAACATGCACTTGCAGATTGTTTAAGCCAGCAAAACCCGTAGGGAATAAAAAAAAAAGGGTCAGTGTTCACTTTTTTCTTATGACCCTCAAATACCGATAGACATTGTAAGAAAGTGTGAACTTGATTACATTCAAAACATCGAAGTTTGGGTAAAACTATTGTGTCAACACACCTTCAAAACATTACTTAGACATCGTACGGTAAGTCAGACTTCTGATATTCTTGTGCACCTGAGAAAGGCACGTGGAATGTGCAAGTTTCATGCCACCACCCAGGCTCCTTTTCACAAGTAAGCGTCTCTCACACCCCCAGTCTTGCAGTGATTATCTTTAAGAACATTAGCAGCCCTTTTCCTGTTCCTTAGTGGGATTCTTCTGACCTCTGATTTGACTGCATGAAGACAGACTGACAATCCCTGACTCCTCAGGTGGTTTCATAGCTGCTCTGTGTGCAAGGCCTCTGTGTTTAATTTTCTAAAGTCGTCATTTCCTTTATCCCATTCCTTATCTCAGCAGCGCTTTTTTTTACAGGTTCCTGTTTCATTTGTCATTTTGACCATCTCTACAGACCTGGATCACTTGCCTATGTGAGATATCTGGAGCAGCAAAAGAGACTTTGCACCCAACGTGGGAGGTGGCACTGTTCCCCAGAGAGAAACAGAGCCCTGTAGTCACCTGAGCAGCTGATTGGGCTCATCCGAATAGAGGCGAGAACATCTGTAGCACCTAGGAGAGTGCTGGCAGGTAGTGGGCGCTCTACAGATGTTTTGAGTCATCATTTCAAATTAGTATTATTGATCACTCCTCATGGAGCTTCTTCCCTGTGGGCATTTGAAACACAGTTGTTGTTTTCCTTATCCTACAACTATCCTGCAAGATGGTCCTCAGTGGTCCTTGTCGTCCAATGGATGGACTTATAAGTTTTTTACTTTATAATGGTGCAAAAGTAGAAATTATGCTTAGAATTTTGAATTTTGATCCTTTCCCACACTGCCAACATAAAGTACGCCACTGACGTACGCTGGGCCACAGCTCCCAGTTAGCTCCGTGGTGGCGCGGGGAAACAGTGGACACTGCGGTGCACTGCATTGCCCAAAGGATGCTTGGCAGATCAGGTATATTAAATGCAGTTTCAACTTATAGTACTGTACTTTGCATGTGCAATTCATTTATTGGGACAAAGCCTCATTGCAAAGTGAAGAATATCTGCATCTTATTTTGGAAGAAGAAAATTGGCCTCAGACAATAAGGCGCACACTATTATAGTTTATACCTAAAATGTCCCCCAAAGGTCTCATGCTGGGAGTGGGGCCTGGACCGAAAGGGGGTGTGTCCTGGAAGGGTGCATCTCCTCCCCAGGTCCTCCTTTCCCTCTGTGCTTCCTGAAGACCTGCACAAGAGGCCCTTCTCCTATGGCATTTCTGCCTTGGAGCCAGCTGATTATGGACCTCTCATAAGTGAGAGCAAAGTAAACCCGTCCTGCTTTAAACTGTGAGTGTAGTTGTTCTGTCCTAGATATAGGAACGTGATCACTACACTCACAGCTACAGAAGAGCACAGCTGGAGTCTGTCCCTGCGCCTGCCTTGCTCTAATGACTGAGCCCTTTCCTCTACCAGCCTTGTCTGAGCAGCTCTGCGCCAGAATGCTGTGCAGGTAGCCAGAATGCAACCAGGTCGGGTGAGGCTGGAGTCCTGCACCATCGGATCCACAGAGTGAGCCCACATTGGAGGGTGGAAACCTGGAGCCAGGGTAACACATGGGCCAGTGTGCATCTCACCAGAGCTGCCCCTTCAGGGGCCAGAGTTTTGACTCAAAAGTAGTTAATTGCTGCTTGAGTCCTTCGTTGTCCTTAATTCTAGGACAGACTCATAGGAGCCTCGTCACTGGGCTCCATTTCCCACAGCACTGCTGTGTAAATGTGGCCAAGTCAGCCCTTTGCACACGCAGGAGAGCGGTGTTGTATATACAAGGTGCATCTGTGTAATGTGCAGAAAAGTCACAGTGTGGTGCTCAGTGAAGATAGAATGTGAGTGTTTACTTCCTTGTTTTACTTTTCCATATTTTCACAATCAGAGGAAAATATCAGTCTTGCGATATCAGAGAATCAGTAAGATGAAATAGAGCAATACACACTCTGGAGTCAGGCCGATTGAGCTGAACTCTGAGCTCTGTGGCGGTAGAACAATTCCCTAGGTTCTATGAATTTTAGATTCCTCAGCCTTGAAAAGGAGAGAATCAACCAGTCCTGTGGGGCTTTCTGAAGGTTAAGAATAAATGCATAAAAGGCCTTCAGCACACTGCTTGGCATGCAGTGCCCACATCCACCAGCATTCACGGAATAACTCTTACAGCCGGAATCTGAACTCATGCAATGCTCACAAGAGTCCCTGCGGGCTGGCTGTTCTTATCTGCCTCCCCTCTCAGGTTTGGAAACTGTGGAACAGAGAGGACTCATGCCTTGCCTAAGGCTACACAGCAAGAGGAGGAGGAGTGGGAGCTGGAACCCAGGAAATTTGGCTCCGGGGGTGTCTCTCTTAGTTACAAAGTGACAGGGCTCACAGTAACACAGCCCTGCTCTTGGGAAGTCCCCTCTCCATCACAGACACCAAGTGAAGTGGGTGCTCCTATCCTCCTTTTCTCTGAATTGCTTTTTTGGCATGGTTGGTGTTTAAAAGTCAAAGGAAAGTGCAAGATCAGGTACAATTTAAATACGACGTGTGTGATGAAGCACAGTTGAAACGCAACTGCAATCATTTAGCCACCTGTTTTTAACTATTTCCTTTGATTCCTTTTGCCATAAGTCTCAGGCAGCACCTGTCCTACATAGAAGATGCATACCTTAACCCCAAATTTTCATTGTTATTAGCCCTGGAATCATCTTATTTAGTAAAAAATATTGTGTTACTTGGCAAGAAATGATGACTCATTCACTATTAATTAGGGAAAACCCCATCTTTTAATACTTTCAAGGTTTCAGAGTACCCATTTCTAGCCTACTAACTCAGAGTCCTGGGGTTTAATATTAAAAAAAATACACAAGACATCTATTTTCAACAATCTTACAATTAATGTTAGAAAATTTAATATTTTTTCTTTTTGCTTCAGCAGAGAGAAATGTGAAAACCAGTTTGTTGTCTGTCAGGCCCAAAAGGCAGTGGGTGTCATACACTGTATAACATTTCACAGGAGAGAGAATCTATCATTGTGTAGTTAGCTGAGAGAAATGTGTTCTAGGTACCGTACAATATTCTCAACCATCGTTAATTTAGAGATTGATTCTTTCCCCATCCTCTTCTTTAGTGAAAAGTCCTGTGGTTTCTATATTAACACGGGAATGAGTATAGCAATTCTTGATGGCTGTGTTCTCTTGTTTATCTATTTTAACAGTATGCTAATGACAGGAAGACAACATACATATAAAATATTGTGAGCATCGGGACCTGGTAGGAGAGAGTAAGTTTAGCTTCTGACCATGAAATCACATTCTGTGGTTGCCTTCTTAATGGCACCTCTTGAGGTCAGTGGCTTTGAATTCTCCCAATTGTATGGGGTCACTCCGGCAGCACTGACCAAGTAGAAAATATTCAGCCAGAGGACACAATAGCAGAAGTCACACTCTAAGTGTCCTGCCTTCTATATCGTGCAATTGACCCCCCGGCTCCCCACTAAGATGTCACTGTCTGACCAGTTTGCTTTAAAACAGCTTAATTAGCTGAAAGGAAAGCTTGTCTGAGCTTGTTTGTGAGAAAAAAACACAAAAAGCTCTCTCCTTTCAGAAAGCTCACGCTCTATCTTGTCGGAAATTTTTGGTTCTAAAACAAAACAACATTCCTTTCATACACATTCAAGTCCCTGACAACAATTTTCCCTGGACTGGGTAATAACTGGTTTGGAGCTGCGTCCATGTGGGCATTTGGGCTCATGTACTACAGATTTGTGTCTGGATGGGGACCTGGGCACAGTCTCCTACTGTTTTGCTAGACAGCTTTTTCCTCAAAGCATAGGAGTTTATTTCCTTTAGCCAGGGAGGTTGGAAACTGATATTACTGCAAATAGACTCTGCAGACCTTCAAGTCAAAACATACTGAACTTTACAGTCACATCAGCAATGTCAAAGAACAGAAAAGAGTCTCACATCCCTTGGTTCATTTGCTTCTGAGTTAATTCTATAGAAATAATACAGAAAAACTCAGATTCCATAATATGGCAGGAAAGCCTTCGTCATAATTCTTCCAGACATTCCCTTTTCAATGGGGTGTTCCAGCAGATGCTCCCACTGCTCCCCGTCTCTGGACTTGGAGCCAGCAATGCCCCTGGGGTGGGCATTGAGGGCCCATTTTAAATGCTTTAGTACAAAAGTACATCTACTGTGCAAGACTGAATTCATATTTCCCTCCTCCTCCTCCCTCCCCCTCCTCCCCTTCCAACTCCCCTTCCTCCTCTTTCTCCTCTTCTTCATCTTCTTCCTCTTCTTCCTCCCCTCCTCCCCTTCTTTTCTTCCTCTTCTCCTTCTTCTTCTTCCTCCACCTCCTCCTCCTCTTCTTTTTCTTCCTCCTCCTCCTCTTCCTCCTCCTCCTCTTCCTTCTCCTCCTCTTCTTCACTCTCTGTGTATTTCCATCGGAGAGACACAGGAAGCCCATATTTTTCTTTTTCAAGGCAAAGTGACATGGAATTGTTTTCCTTTTGATGGGGCCTGTAAAAACATCTTTGCAAATCATGAACCCATCAAAGCCATCCCACAGGCAAGCCAGTGACTTATTAGGAAAAAAACCAATCATCTATCACTTTATTGCAGCATTTACGAAAGCAATGAAGCTTTTTTCAGCTGTTTTAAGCTGAAAAAGAAACTCACCGCTAACCACACACTATCCAGCTGTAAAACTCAAATGTTTCTAACAACGAGCCCTTGCGGTATGGCTGGGTGACTCAATCAGTGTCTTCCACAGCCTCATGTCTTGATAGTAATCATCTGATGTATGCACCAAGGTCCAATCAACTCTAGTTTATTTTCACTACTTCTAAGCTACAATGAGCACCAAATTCCAAAGTACATTGGTTTTCCTATTGCTGAGCTACGCACTTTGGTAGATCACTGTAATGGCCGTGTGTGTGTGTGTGTGTGTGTGTGTGTGTGTGTGTGATTTGCCAGCCGACTTAAAGTCTAAACTGTAGTTTGCAAAACCCCTACAAATGATGACACCCTTTCTAAATAACATTGGATTTTAAACTACAACCATTCTCAATTTTTTAAATGAAGAGAAGTATGACTAAATTAGGGAGAAGAAGTCTGTAATTAGCAATGTAAATCTCCCACTGATTTCAGGAGGTCACCAGATGAAACGATGCAGACTTCACACACATCTGCTCTGTTGGCAGCCACTGCCCTGTGGAAGGCCGCTCATTGGCTCCGGCTAATCGTATGTGCAGCCTCCTGGAAGCCATTTGTGCCTCTCCGGGCTCAGTCTGGGCACAGCCAGGAGATGCTGCAGCACTGGCCAAGCTGCGTGCCACCTTCAACAGGCCACTGTCCAGGTGGTGCAGGGGGACGTTGGGGTGGCTGCAGGGAGTGGGGGGCAGCTAGCTGCAACTTTGCCAGGCCAGAGGAGCAGGGTCCCTTGGGAGGGTTGGCAGGCAAGTTGCCGTCCAGGGCCGGTGCAGTATTGCCAGTGCAGGCATTGGTGCCCACAAGGTGGCGTCACGGGTGCCAAAGTGAGAAGGACGCCTTGGGCTACTCTTGGGAACTGATGTAAGCCGTGTGCTGAGTGAGGTGCAGACAGAAAGATTGTCTTCGTTCAGGGATCCCAGCCTTGGTTTGAGTCAACAACGGTGAGGAGTTGGGCAGCAGTGTTGCTTGAACTCACTAGGCAAGGAGTCAAAGGCCAAGTGGCTTGGACAGAACGGGCTGTGAATGAATAATAGACCCTATAGATACCACACTATACTCAGCCTTATATATGAGTGCGATTGTAAACTGTTGACTTTCTTCGCGGCTAATCCTGTGATACATTTCTAGGGCCCAGGCTGAGCTTCGACCCTGCATCTGTAAGTTCTGCACTGGGAACTGGAAAAATAGCAAGCACCTACCTGTTGTGAAATACTCCGAATATCCATATATTTTGTAACCCAAGGAATCAAGCCCCAGAATCTTTTGCATCAATACAAGCTTGGCGGGGGTGTCTGTAATTCAAGCGTAATATTCCCCATATCCAGTATTATTTTCTTGCTTTTCTATTTCTGATCAATGTCCCTTCCAGTAACCAGTGATAGTTTCACCCTGTGAGATTTTCTTCTGATTAGATAAGATCAGCAGCCACTTTGAGTTATACTGACATAGAAAGTGAGCATATTCACCTAGGAAACAATTGCTGAAATTTATAAAGTACCCTGAAATGAGCAAAGCCTTTTACTAAAGGTTATTTTCACTGTGGTGAGTGATCATTGTGCCTTTGGCTTGTAGCTTCAGGCACAAATTGCACTTGCCTATTCTTGGAAGCTGCTGGGTTTCCCTGAGGTTGGCCACTGAGCCCCTTGTCCAGCTGAGAAGGCAGAGCAGGCTGGGGTCACACTTGAGAGCGCACTGCATGCGGGCGGGGGTGGGGAGGAGGGCTCTGGGGTTGGGAAAGTGCGGAGCCCTCCGCGGTAGAGAGCAGGAGCAGCCCGCTCCCTGGCTGAGCAGCCACTGAGGGAAGCCCGCGGAGCCTTTGTGCCTTGACACCATTCAAGAAGCCCAGAAAAGAATGAGAATAAAAAAGATCAACTATTTTTCAAAACAGCAGTGAGATTCCATCTTACCCCAGTAAGAATGGCTATCATGAAGGACTTAAAACACAACAAATGCCAGCCAGGTTCTGGGGAAAAAGGACCCTTTCTTCACTGTTGAGAATGTAAACTAGTACAACCACTATGGAATTCAGGGTGGAGATTCCTCAAACAACTAAAAATAGGAATTCCATTTGATTCATCTTTTCCTCTTGTGGTTATCTTCTTGAAAGAGTTAAGGACATCATATTGCAGTGATACATGCTTACCCATGTTTATAGAAGCACAATTCTTAGTAGCTAAACCACATAAATGGCCTATCTCCCCATCAAAATATGGATGAATGCAATGTGGTATGTATACAAGATGGAGTACTACTCAGCCATAAAGAAGGATAAATTTGTAAGAAAATGGACGGATCTTGTGGCCAAAATGCTAAGTGAAATCAATCAGACACAGAAGGATAAATATCACATGGCTTTTCTTATATGAGGAACCCAAAGTATAAATAATTTCAAAAGCAAAGTAGAGGAAAAATGGCAGGAAACATGGAGGTAGACTTGGTGGAAATGAGGAGGGGAGCAGGAGAACGTAGAGAAGGAAAGACAAGGTGAAAGGGGAAGTAAACAAAGATCAAGATGAAATATGAACATGGACCAATTCCCCAAGATAAGTGTAATTACTCTGTGTTGAAAACGTATACCAACAATATTTCTCTCATTGAGTTTGCCGGTACATTCTAGGTGTACAGTACAGTTACGTTCATCGTTGGGATCTTGCACCTTTACAGGACAGATTTTGGATCTCATTTTTCCCCCCATATCCCTGCCCTCCCTTCACCCCCTCCTCTCTTCCCTATTTACAAAGATTTTATTTCCATTTTTTCCTTTTCTCATGTTTTTCTTTTCCCTTCTTTCCTTTCCCCTACCCTTCCCACTTCCCCTACACCTTTAGCCTTCTCTTCCTATTTCACACTGTCAGTTATACAATTTGGATCTTATTTACACTTTTAGTTTTTCACACCAGAGAAACTATTCGCATACCACCACTTTCTAAAAATCTATTATTTTTGAAAGTTCACCTCATAGTCACTATTTTATTTAACCCCTCTCCCACCTACTCTTATTTTTTGCTTCCCCCAAACAGAAAAAGCTGGGCACGACAACAGGACTATAGTGTCCTTTAGTGTTCACACATTCAAATCTTTCAAGTTCAAGGTAGGATGCAAACATCTACGCTTGGTCCTTTACTAGGCAGTATATTTATGCCACAATTTGTGCAGTCTTGGAATCTTTTATGTACCAACAAAATGTCCTTTTGAACTGTATATTTGCTTTCTGCAAGACTGTCTTTTCAGATAACAAAGTTAATATTTCTAAAATTAATGTATTTGTTTACATTCAAGATGCCACATTTTATACTCTGATCTCTGAGTTATAGTATGAACACAAAAATCTTTAATGCTCTACTATAATAATTTATGTCTATGTCTCCTTAAGGACAGACATGTCTCCTTTGTCACCCAGATTTCTCACAGATAATTACTCAGAAAAATTTAGTGAGAAAATTGTGGTAGTTGGGGAGGTGAAGAAAAAAATGTACACAGAAGCTCTTTCATTGATATTGTTGAGATACTATTTTTAGTAACATGACTTCATGTGCCAAGAGTTGTTCACCTCGAAAGAAACATAGACAATTCAATCTTAACCAAAGAGGGCAACTGCAGGAAGTAATGGTGGAACAACTGGATTTTTTAAAGGTTATTTTAAAAGACACTTTCAGCCAGCTGTTAATTTTGTTAAATTGAGATGACTGTTAAATGTATTCATACCCATCTTTTCACACGTAAAGTATTAGCTCTGAGAAATGAATAGTAATGTATGGAAGTAGGTACCTATTTTTCAAATATCTTTCTGCAAATTAATCTAAGTTGGCCTCAAACTGTACTCTTTGTTGAGAAATTAGACAGCACAATATGTACACTTCTTGGTCTGGCTCAGTAATAATTTGTATAAAATATATGTGATGGAGGAAATTGAAAAACTGAAAAGGTAAATCCACAGCTACAAAAATCAGGAAACTACAGGTCAACTTATTTTATTTTTTATTACTTTCCTTATTTCTGGTAATACTATTTGTGTGTGTGCATATTTATTGAATCCTAGCTTAAATGAAGGGGACCAAATTCCTACTTTATTGTTTCTGATGCTTATTTTTACTACCAGGTGAACTGTCAAGATTTCCCAAACCTCTGACAGAGCCCTTGCTTCTGGGTCAAGGACAGGAGCCTTGAGACACCGACCACGCGGCTGAGGTTAGCTAAGGGGAGCAGCAGGGTTTCAGGTCACGGGACCCAGAAGGCTGTGGGGTACCATGGCTGTAGAAGTGACAGAAACCGCAAGGCTGGCTGGTCTCCCCCCTAGGGACACCTGGGCTTGATGGTCGTAGATAAAATTGAGGCAGCTCAGGGCATAAAGGGAGTGCTTTTGGTTTTCATAACTGATCTTTCCCGAACACCCCTACACACACGCACACACCACTTCTCCAGATAGCAGGTTGGATTTCTCTACAGCTCACAGGAAAGAGTCTCACTTCCCAGAGCTTTCTTGGGGTTTCAAAAGGAGAAGAGATCCATCTCTAAATTCTTATGCTTTCTCTGTGGGGTGGAAGCCTACGGGTGAGGGACACCTGGTTTGCCAACCTAGGAACCTAACCAGGAGGCAAGCAGGTGTGGGGGTACATCTCTCTGTCCTTTTGGACACGTGCCCTTTCTCTGCTGAATTGCCAGGGAAGGCTGAACACACACTCACACACACACACACACACTCACACATACACACATGCACATAGGCACGCACGTATGCACGCCTATACACAGCTTTTTATAAGTCAAGAATAAAAAGGAGATCGATAAAAGAGCCTGGTAGGGTAGAAAGGCAAGCCACAAAAGGAACTTACAGGGCTGCTTTTCTTCCCTTTGAGATGTGCCGCTCTTCGGCATACATGGGAGTAAGGCATAACACCTGGCACAAATGCAGAGAGGAAGTAATTCTTCTCTTGTAGCCTGGAGAAGAGTGCTGTGCCAAAACGACCTCGATGATACCTCCCGTGTTTCATCTGAGGAAAGAACAGGTGGGAGATGGATCATCTGTGATGTCACTTGACTTTGACAGAAATAGAAGATGAATCATTATTTTTTATCTTGATCTTTAGAAAGGTAAGAAAATAAATGTGATAACTAGTACCTGGAATACAAATCAAGTCGGTTCATAATTTCACAAACAACCCTCTAGTGGATCTTTTTATAAAAATGCTTCTTTCACACCAGTTCAACCTCTCACAATAAGGCACAGTTTCTAGCCAAAACGTTTGTCTGCTGGGATGCTGACAGCTGCCCAGTGGGATGGGGTCATATAACAGCACTGCAGGCATCCAAAGGACATTGGTTCTCGACCCCTGTGTCAACCTCTAGAGTTCCCAGGGTCAGGTCAGCATCCTAAGGACGCCTGTGGTCTCATTCTGGGACACCTCTGGGATATCCCACAGAAGAAGGGCATTCTTTGCCAAAGCGTTCCCAGACCCAGTTTGGGGCTTGCTTTGTAGAAGGACACTGTGGAGCATGAAAACAGAAATGACTGGGGAGCGGAGTTTGGGGCAGTGATTGTCAGAGCACTGAGAAGCCTGGAAAAGACAGGCTTCCTGTCTGGTACAACCCTGAAGGGAATTATAGATTCACACTGAAGGAATTTGAGATAAAGACAGAAAGCCTTCTCTGTACATCCCCTTAAAGAAGACCTGGACCTCACATATTGCACATTCATAGCATGGGTCTTTTCTATTCCAGCCATTTGGCATGTACTGTATTATCATCTTTAAGGGATATGCAAAAATCACATTAACACTCTACTCTTCTAAGATCAGATTTAAGAAAACTCAGTGTTCTAGGGTAGTATCAAGTAAATAAGAAGCCCCTCATCTCCAAGGTATTTCTGCAAATCCCTTGCCCTAGAACTACACACTATTGTTGCTTAGAAACTCATTTCAGCTGGTTGTCTCTTAGTTTGGGTACCTTTTCCTGGTTATAAGCAACATCAGAGAGAGGAACCTGAAGGGTGAGGAACATTGCTAAAGGTGCGGTGACAAATGGCTTTCTGCTAGAGAGATGGGAAAACTTGGGACATATATACCTAAATGTCCCGTGTCCCGTTGAACGTGTGAAATGAGTAAATGTCCATGGAAATAGGGGATACTATTTTTTCATAAGTGGTGAGATTTACAATTTTCTTGCGCTGTATAGATTGATCTCTATAGATAATAAAACATTATGCCTGGGTACATATTGTTGGAAATTTGTAGTAGTCTGTTATGCTTAAACATTTAAGAATGAGTTAAAACTGGCAGTAATCAGCCTGCTGAGGGGCATGCAGATAGCTCTATTCTTGTGAGACTTATTATAAAGGGCAGAAAGGAGAAAGTGCCTCTTTCCAGGAAAGGAAGTGCTTGTCCTCTAGGGATTGGGCTTGGCTTTCTTAGGCACTGGGTGCCTACAGGAACCGTGCTGTCAGTCTCAAAACTGCTTTGGCACCCCCACCAAGACTAATTTCAATTTCTACTTCTAAAAACTTGAAGAAGGCCACTCAAAGTACACTATTTTACAAATGAAGTGGATAGAAAAACAAATATTGACGTTTTTTCTATTAACCCATCGCAGTATCCCAGTGGCTAATGAGTATGCAAGGAAAATAGGATTCCTTCATAAAATCTCTTAAGCCCAGTTTGCACATGGCAGGGAATTTAGAGGTGCAGGGTTATTTTTAACAAACTGTTTAAATGCTGAAACTTAACATTTATGTGTTTATATGCTGAAACTTCTTTTGGAAGTCCCTGCAGAAAACCCTTGTATTACACAAAAAATACTGACCTAGCAGTGCTCTCTTCCCTGTGTGGACTCATTTAATATTGTGTATATTTACTCTGTTTGATTCTGATGATTTTCTAGGGACTTTGGGAATTCATTTACTAGACAGTGCAATATGCCTATTGATTCTTGCAAAATAAAGACAGATTTGTGTTATATTTTCAGTGCCATCCTTGGCTTCAAATGTGAGATGTGGTTGTCATGCACGACTTTAGATAATTTAAGAGAATATGGGTGCATAGGTTGGACCTAAAATGAAGACATCAAAAACTTTCTTTAACTTATAGTAATTTTTAAAACATATCATCTTAAAACTAGTAATATCATGAGAGTGATAAACTATTGTATGAACAAGCAGGCAAAATGGAGGAATAAACTAAAATATATATTTCCAGAATATTTAACATGGACAGCATTCATATTCAGTCCTTAAATTTGCTTCAAAATCCACATATATTAATTTATCCGGTGCATCTTTGTCACGTCTTTCCTTGTTCTCCCCAGTTGCCTGCCAATCATCGGAGCAAGTTCTGACTTTCTTACTGCTGTGTGGCCTTCAGGAACAGCATTTCTTACGCAGCTGTAGTCTTCTTTCTGGATAGTCTGTGAATATCCCTTCACAGTTTCTCCCAGTCTTCCTATTAACCAATCACTGTGCAGTCATTTTTAAAAGATCACTTGGGGATCGGCATTTAATTTAGATCTGGAAGAGATGTGAGGAACTCATCTGCTTTTTGCTTCTGCTTTGGAGAGGTAAGATGCACCCATTTCACAGGTAGTTGTGGCCCAGGGAAGCAAAAAAGGAAGAGAAAGAGAGGCAGAGTGGGCACACATCGTATTTGAGACATTTTATGTATGCTTGTTACCAATAGTGGTCTGTCACAAATCTCTTCGTGATTTTAGAGATATTGTTTTAAAATCTGTCCATGGGAGAAACTCATGTAAAAGGGGAATAATAACTATATTTGTTGAAAAGTTGCCACTGTGAGTTAAAACAAAGAATATGTGTAGAACTCAATGAGTGTTCTAATGTTATTATCTATCCACAAGCTATACTCGTGAAGCAGAGGCAACCAGTATAACCTAGCTGTATTAACAAAACAAAACAAACAAACGAAAAAAGAACTTTTGTGTTAGAAGGAATCATAGAAAAAGAATCTTAGGTTTAGATGTATACCAGTAGCAGAATGCATGTTTAGTCTGTACAAGGTTTTAGGTTTGATTTTATGTACAGGGCTCAAATATATGTACATATAATATAATATAGATATATTTAACATATATATCTACACACACATATATAATTTCCTATGATATTACTTTATAAATGAAGAAACTAAGAAGGCTGAAGAGGCAAAGTGACTTACAAAGGTAAGCCAGCTAATCAGGGGTAAGAATGAGACAGAACTCAAATTGCCACTTCCTAGTTCAAGTCTTCACTGTGTTACAAAATAATTTTTTTAATTCAATATATTTAATTATGTTGGCAAACTTAAACCCTTGGGGAATGAGCATTCTTTTAAAAATGGCATTTGGGACCACCCACAAACTCTCCATTTGGCAAAGCGCTTTTCTGCAGGACAGCTAAATGCAGCCACTGTTTGTTCTGACAAGTTGGGTGGGTGAACCAGCATGTCTCCGAGAGGCCAGTGTGTGTCCCCTATGACGGAAACTGCAGTGCCCCGCTAAGGAAAGCCACTGCGCCCCTACCCTCAAGCAAAGCTCTTAACCATGAGTGCTATGCATGTCATATTGAAGGGTAAGTATCAACTAGCAGTTATATCTCTTCAGCATCACCCAACAGATCAAATGTCTTGTTTCTAGGGGCACAAGGAAGCTTGGCTGGATGCAGGCAACATAAGATTTGGAAACAGTAGATTATACTTGAGAAAGAGAAAATAGGCCAGCAGAAGATTATGGGAAAATTAGCTCAGTTGATTTGCTGTGAACATCTGCAGAAACTGTTAATAGGTGCTGTGTCTAATTAAATCCACCAGACATACATGCCTGTGATCTATGGAACCATGTTCTTCCCCATGCTGTCATACCTGTTGCTGGTAGGAAGACACTTGCATTCTATCAATGTCAGTAGGGTACAAGGGAGAGAAAGTCAAAGCTGCAGTCTAAGTCACTTGTCCACAAGGGTATCACCAGTAGGAGAGATTCACATTCAGGACTGAACTACACACTGAAAGGCAGGTAGTAGACTGAGACCTCCATACTCTCAGCACCTTATAATAGACCTCTGGGTGGTGTAGATTTGAGAAACAAAAGTGTGAACCAGATTTCAAAGAGAGTATTTAACGTGCTTCACTGAAGGTCAAAAGATCTCAATTTATCTCAGCCTCCATTTGTATACAAATAACTATTGGGCAACTATCAAATCAGGTATTCCTTTGGTTATCCCACATTTGGTCATATTAGTTTGTGTCTGTCTAGTCATGCCCTGACCTGTTTGTTCCTTTGATAAAGCTGTCTTTTGACTAAGACACAGAGTCTTCCCAATTTAGTGAGGGTTTCTGTTCCACTCCTCTGCTGGGGCACCAGTGGGTACAAACTACCCCGAGGAAGCGGCACAGCTCAGACGAATGACACAGGTGCTGCTGTCAGTCCCAGCTCCCCATTAGCTACCGGTTGCCTCAGTTATTCTAGCCTTGGTCTCCACTCGTGTAAGGTGGAGGTAACAACAGCATCCCCCTCCCAGGGTACTTGTGAGGTTAAAGTGAAGCACCACCTGGGGAGTGCTTACCGTTGTGCCTGGCACAGTGGGATTTCCCATCTCGTCCACTCCCTGCCCAGTGATACAAGCTGATAAGCAGAGCTTTTGGAAGAGGATTGGACCATGGTTAGGGAGTAAGTCCTGTTTAGGGGAGGTGGGTCGCCAGGGTGTGATCTGGAAGGTGGCACCTCCCGCCCTGGCTCCTCCCTTCCTCTCTACTTCCTGGCCGCCATGATGTGAGCAGCTTTCCTCTGCCCCACGCCTTCTACCATGGAGCCAGCTAACTGCGGACTAAACACTGTGAGCCAAAGTAAGCCTCTCCTTTCTTACCTTTTGGGTGTTAGGTGTTGGGCCTCAGGAACAAGGAAAGTGACTAAGACAACCGGGATGAACGAGATCGTGACGGGAAACATCTTGTGGTTTTAGCCAGAGTTATGGACTCCAAGTCCAAAGATATTGTGGGTGGAAATAGCCTTATGGTGAATTGCAGTAGCAATGATTCCAGAATAGAGAAACCTTCCATGTAGAAGAGACAAAGCTGTGTTATTGGCATTGGGTTTTCCACTGGATCTCCTAATAGCCACATTTCTATCATTATCTCTACACCTGTTTTTATTTCAGCCATGTTGAGGCCTGAACGGTGATAAAACACAATTGTTTAAGAACAATGCCTCGTCCCTGTACTCAGTGTATTTGAATTTGTATTGCCAACTGTCTTTAAGATTTTTATCCTTTCACTTCATTTAATCAGTGAGACTTGTAAATAACACTTTTCGATATTTCAAATGACTGTAATGGTCCATTTCCTGAGGCCTTTGGAATATTTGTGATGTTGGAAGACGACCAGTTCTAAGTAAGCATTCACATTCATCGACATCTCCTCTGTATCTTGCCTGAAAAATGTCTTCTCAAAGTAACCACTGTGGAGGAAGTCTGTGTGGACAGATGGGCTTCACACCCTCCCCTAAAGGTCGACCAGTTGCTGGGTGAGTTTGGCAGCAAGTCCCTTAGTCAAGGACCTTCCCATAAAAAGAGCTTCATCTTTATTTTGCGTCTAGTGACAGGGAGAAGAGGGGCTTCCATCAGAGATGCCCCCACAATTAGGCATCCAAGGAAGTCATTAGCAGTGATAATGGTGGCTGTGACAACAATGTCTTACCCGTTTCAGAGGCTCTTCAACACGCTTTGTGGGAGTTCTTTACAATTGAAACTTAAAACACCACAGAGTGGCAAATGCAAAACACTTTTAACCAAGGAAAACAAAAGACACATAATTTGATCTGGAGTCTTGGATTTTGTACATCAAATGAACTTTCTGTTTTAGCGGATCTCTGAAGGATCTGATTTTAGCATTTTTTCGTGTTTGGTCCACTAATAAGAACAACAGTAACTATGTTTCAGGAATGGCTCACAAACCTTTTAGTTATGACATAGTATATATTCTTTTGTTGATTCTACCATCAGAATGACACAAAAGAAATATATTCCCCATAGATAACTGTTCGGCCGTGATGTTGTAGCTTCATTATTCTGGGAGAATTTGACTCCCAAAACACAGGAATGCAGTCATTTCCTGTCCCTGTTTTCACAGAGCCCTTGGACAGTACTTATTTTATGTTCATAAGTAGAAATATTTGCTTCATTGTGTTTTTGACACAGAACAGAGTATGTTTTTGAACAGAGTGCCCATTGGATCGTCTCTACACAGTACAGTTCAAAAGAACTTTGTTCGGGGTCTGGCTAATTTTCTTTCTCTCATTTTCTTTTCTTCTTTTTCCCTGTCACTATTGTTGAAGTGTCACATGGGCATCTCTCTCATCTCCCAGATTGATGGTATCATCGAGGACTTCCCACATAAACAAGATAAACGAAAGGCTTCCACCGACAGGTATGTAACTGTGGAGACAGCAGCCCTGCAGAAGACGCCTCCCGATCAGAAAGAATGTCTGTCCCACAGTCAACTCTCTGGCTCTGCAGTCACCTTTGACATGACTTGCTGAATAGGAGTTTGTTTTCCGATTTCCATGGTTCAGCCATAGGCCATGCAAAGTAAATACTAGTAAATGAGCAACAGTAGGTTCAAAGGAACCTAAGAGTAGAATCCCTCCTCCTCTTGAAGATGGTTTGGGTAGCAGTCACATGTGAATCAATCTGTTTGGGGTCTTTGAAGTGACTTTGATTAACAGTTGTGGTGCAATGGCAGTGGAATGGGAGGGGCTGTGCAAAGAATTGACAGCTTCAATATGGCCCTCAGGCTGTGAGTTACACGGAGATAGAGCCCAGGTAATGGCCCTTTGCACAGAAGGCTGCCTGCCTCAGAGAAGCAAACCGGGAACTCACTCATATAGAAGTGGCTTTTGTGTGAAGTAAAGAAAAAGTGTCTTAAGGCTTTAAATTCTTACAGGGCTTTGAATTACATTAACTCAAAACACGGTAGATTCTTTTTCTAGTGCTCTTTAATATGTACAAAGAAATAACTTCTAAAAAAGCACACATTTTATTTCTAGTAGACACAATTTATCTACTTTAATGCATAAACACAAAATAATAATTATGATTAATTTCCCAAATTTTGGGTACCTCATAAAATAAAACACAGTCCACTAAGTGTTCCTTCATTATCTTAGAAATGCTAAAACTGATGAATATTTAAATTTGGTAAGTTTACCAGAATACAATCATCTCTTGGAAAATATAACAAAATTATGAAAAGATTAAAATCTGCACCTACTTTCACTTCAATTAAAAAAACTTGAAAATAATTCAAGAACCCATTTCTTTATTTTTTGTCTCTCAGTCCAGGTCACTATAAAATTTGCATCTGTCTCATTCAAGTTCACAACTCAACACACCCCTCACTTTATCTTCCCTCTCCACTTCCAGCCAATGTGCCATGAGCTTTTTTCTTTCTCCAATAAACATTGATTGTCTTGGAATCCAAACAGAAAGGAAATGTTTGAAGTTGGCAGTGCAGTTGGCATTGCGGAAAAAAACACAAGCTTTGGGATCAGACAAAAAAGGGTAACCAAGTGTCCTGAGTGAGATACCACACCTTTCAGAGCCTCTAAACACGTGGACATAATACCTCTGGCTGAGTTGCCAAGACTAAAGATTTCTGAAAAGTGAACCATAAACCATGCAGTTAGATATTCGTGATTATTATTATTACTGTTATTGTTATATTTCTTAGTTCAATTTTCTCATTTCCACCAGGTCTATTACTACTGGTTTCCTTCAGATTGCTGCTATTTTTATCTTGGGGCAGTATATAGTTCACATGTTATTTCTGGTTTGAATCACAGATACACACATATTCAAATGATTTTTAAATGAACTTCTCTTAAATTTGGTCTATACTATTAATGACTATGATAAGAGTTTTCCAGAACAATAATGTAAAATGGACATGAAAAACAGAGCTACATAATAATTGGTTTAAGGTATAATAAGGACAAACATTCCACTTTAATAGGAATGTCTGAGCTGTCATCTGATCCATTCCAAAGGAATGGGAAGGACAATGTTAGCTGGTTTAAGAAACCGTAGTCTCTCTATGCTGTAGATATCTGAAAATCACTATATTCTCCAATCCTACTGATGACTCACAACTTTCATGGGACCGTTTCCGGCTGAGATTCTGATCCTTAGAATCTATATTTAAAACAAACAACAAAGCCCTCACAGTTCTTAGCAAGTTTTATTGTCGTCTAAAAATGGAAAAGTCAGTCCCTGATATAAGAAAATGGATTGATAGCTTAGGACCCTTTGGGAGATGCTAAGGGCCCCAAAGGAGTGTTACTATGCATAAATTCACAGCTACTGAGAAATATAAGAAGCCATTTAGATGCCAAAGCTTTAGTCCTTCCGAGTCCACCAAAGAATGACCTAGCAGAATGGTGACTTAGGTCCTGAAACCTGTATCAGAGTTAGTAACTATATGTTTCCTCGAATTTATAACAGGTGGGAAAACTTTGGACATTGGAAACTTCTGTGCCCAGTGAAGTCATGATGACACTTGGATGCCATTGCTGCTACTAAGATCACCTCCCTGTGGCTCAGGTTGTCAGTTGTCCTCACTCAACACAGATCATCCCAACCAATGCCTGCTGTCAAGTATGTAAATTTGGGCTGGATCAAAGAATAATTATCTTGGGTCCCAACCTCACTCTACCTCCAAAGTAAGTCTCTCCTCCCAAGAATCAAAAGTGTCCTCTGTAAGTTGGAAAGCCTTCCCGTTGAGTCATAGATGAGAGTACTTTCATATTTACACACTTCCACAGGCTAAAAGGGTCTAATTTCTTCTCTTAACTCAATGATCCTTTTTCTAAAAAAGTGAACTATTCCAAGTTTCTTTGAACAGTCCAGAAGGAAAGGATAAGACAATAAGGAGGAATCATCCCTTCCACACATTAATAATGAGATTTTTTAAGTTGCAGGAAACTCTTATGTAGTACAGTCTAGAGTGCAAAAGAGTCATGAAAGCAGAAGAGATAGAGGCAACAGCTAGTAAAGCAAGGATCGGAAGATCACAGTGATCATTAGTACTCGGGACAACAAGACAGGAGAATAAAGAGAGGTGGGGTTTTTTGGTTGTTTGGTGTGTTTGGTTGTTTGTTTTTGTTTTGCAGTGTATGGCATGCAGTGATGTGATAAAACTAGAAAAATGGGGGAAATCCCCACAGAGGGAGAAAAGAGGGGAAGAGACTGCCCTTGACAGAGGGGCCATATCAAAATGATAAGCTGTTCTGGTCACACTGCCTGTCAAGAAGATGCCATGTGTGTGTGTGTGTGTGTACCATTTTACCATGATGAATGTATTTATTATGTATTGCAAATGCGTACTCATTTGAAAAGGAAGAAAAAGATGAAATGATTGAGTTTTGTCTCTTTGTGTTCATTTGCTTCATTACCTCAGAGAATATTTCTATCAAAATTTTATTTGGCAGTTATAGTCATTGTTTACAACTAATATTCATAATTAGTGGACACCTAAAATATGCTGTAAGCAAACATTACAATAAAAGATTTTCTGATTCTAGGGATTCCTGGTACTTCTGGCTTTTATGGAAACCATCTGAATTTGAAAGATCTGACCCCGACCTACATTCTTTTACATGCATAGCTGATTACACTGGATTTGATCTTTGGTTCAGAGGTGGATTGCCTCTGAATATCACAACAATCCGTAATAATCTATCTCAATTTGTACGGCATCTGTAGTTTGCAAAGTTATCATGTACGTTGTTTTGGGCGATAGATAATATTCTAATTTCATAAAAAAGTAAACTGAGGCACAAAACAAATGGCAAAGACAGGACTCAAAGTCAAGCCTCTGGTTCCAATACTTCATCCCCCAACTGGTGGACGGATTAAATCCACCAACTGTGACCTGTGCCTTACACAAGTCTGCAGAAAGATGTCATGGTGACCAGTATATATACTGAATATACAAAAGTGCATAACACAGTTCTGGATGACTTGCTAAATGGATCCTAAAAGCATCTTCAAGGGTTTGGAAGGGCCACACATTCCCTCAGTGCTTGAATGATGGGACACCACTGATTGACATAAGCCCAGCTCAGCCCTCAAGAAGAGTGGGGGGAAGACAAGCCAAGTCACAATCCAAATTAGTGCAGCTGTTCCTGCAGCAAGAGTAACACATTGTGCCCTTTGACTAACCTTTCAATGCCTCGTGTAGCTGGAGCTCTGAGGGCGGTGCTGAGTTGACAGCCTGGAACATTGACCACCACACTGCGACTGACGTGTAAATCACCCTCTGACTGGAGGTCCCAAATCTGAGAACAGAAGTGTCATCTTTGGACTTGGCCCAGCGTGCATGCATTCACCCACAATTGTCCTGCTCCACCTTTATGATAATGATCATAGGGTAGGTGGAGATCACGTGCTTGGGGTTTGTTTCTAAGGCTGGCTGTTTCATAAGCATTCCTTTTAGCTGAAATTTAACCACAAGATTTTTGGCAGCGTAGAAAGACTGTATCCAGCCAATGTATTGAATATTCTCAATAAGCCAAGAATCAGAGCTTGGTTTAGGCGTCAGCAGGACTTATGGTAACTTTATCTTCACCAAAAGCCTCATCCCTGATGGCTGTTGTTTAAGACAAATAACTTGGTAGCCCTTCTGGGGCATTGCTTCCCGGCACCACCAGCCTGTGTGACCATCTGCATATGCTGCATCTCTCCCCCCACTTTCCTGGCCTCTCTCTGTGGGAAGAGCACCTCCCACTTATTAGACACCCTTCTCCCCAGGCTTCCTTGCATTGGTCTCTATCCTGACGCCATTACCTACTCATCAGGGTGATGGTGGCCTCCATGGCTACCAAGATTCTATGTCCTTTGAAGAATTTCACTTTTACTAATGAGTGGAAGAGGTGAAATTAAAAGCCAGCAACACAGGATGGTAATTGATTAGCATTTCCTGAAAATACTTCTTAATAAAGATGGCATCAAACTGTATGTCTAAAATGAAGCATTTTGTCTTTCCTATTTTCATACCATTAACAAGGCTAATCAAGAGATGTCAAAACCACCGACTCTTACACTTTCATATGATATTCCTGAATACTTTTTATTCAGTAAGACTTACAGAAGTTGGCAGAACACAGAATGAGGAGGACAGATATGATAAAATTAATACAGCTTAAATTCTTATAAGTACCTGGTAAAAATATCAATTACGCTATTGGAAATTCAATCATATTTTAGAAATTTCTATTCACTTAGACTTAATCGAGCACCCAAATAAATTATTAAATGTGACCCAAACTGCCTAATTATTGCTTCTCTTAGTTTGCAAATTAGATAAATCTTATATGTGTAGCTTGTAAATAAAGCACTAGGCTGTTCTCTTAGAACTTTATTTATTTATTTTTTTGGTACTGAGGATCAAACTTGGACCTTGCACTTATGAGGCAGGCAGCAGAACCACTGAGCTAAATCCCCGGCCCTTAAAACTTTTTTTTAATGGATTTCAGAATGAAACTGTGAAAGAACATGAGCTATATTGGAACCAAAGTCATCAAGAAACTGAACACAGTTACAGAGCTTTCATTTCACCCCAAGGGGCCTCCCTTTTCAAAGACTATTCCCTAACAACCACACTTGTTATTTAGAATGTTAAGCACAGTGACCATGAAGGACACCTCCACACAAAGATGAGTTCTCATTGCTGCTGCGTAAAGCAGTTTCTGGTATTTCTTAGTGTTACATTTAGTTTTCAGGGACAAATATAGAAGGTTTTCGGATTTCAATTGTCTTATTTATTTTCCCCTATTAAATATTTTTATAATTTTGCAAGTCCCTCCCTAACAACCTCTGTATTTTTATGTACAAAACTGAATGTGTGTGTGTGCATGTGTTTGCACGTGTGTGTGTGTGTGTGTTGATCCCAGGAATTTGCACATGTCAGGAATATGCTGCCACTCAGCTACACATTCAGCCTACAAAACTGAATTTTAAACACTCATCTAACCTTTAAAAATGTGAGCAATTGGAACATTTCTAAATATTGCTGCAGTTGGAAAGATCTTGATTATTGCTCATTCCCTCTCTCCTCCTCCTCTTCCTCTTCGTCCTCTTCCTCTTCCTCCTCCTCCTCCTCCTTGTTCTTTCCCTCCTCCCCCTCTCTGTATGCATGTGTATAGTTTCTGGCTTCTGCTGGCCTCCACAGTGCCTTTTACCTATTTCTCATTTTCACATAACATACTGTATTATAATTACCCATTTGCAAGGCTGTGTTCTTAATAAGGCTGTAAACCTATTGATGGAACCACCACTATCCAAGCCAAAAATGAGGCCTACCTAGGCCCTCTAAATCATGTTGGTTCTACTAAGTCATGTTGTTTGAATTTTGCAAATGTCTTTTAAATTTTCCTTTTTTTGGTCCTCAAAAATCTCACCTGGGCAATTAGCATGGCTTCCTTACGGGGCTCTGGGTCTCTTCCTGACCTCCCACTTTACACTTACAATCTGACATCCACAGTGCCCAGAAGGACTGTTCTGCAATATCAACCACTCTTGTTGTTTTTAGCTTTAGTGGATTCTCATCACTATCATGATAAAATCCAAAGCAATATGCAAGTGCTCCAAACACACACACACACACACACACACACACACACACACACGGAAATGTTGCATTCTGTATACATCTTTGGATTTACTCTGCATTTTAGTACAACATTGGGTTCTGAGATCACCTGCAGGTAGATTTCTCTATATTGGTTTAATCCAAGATGTCTCAAATGCATTTAAGTATGGAATTGTTTCCTCCCAGTTATTACTGTCCCCAAACCACCATTTTCTAGGATATACTTCTTTGAGTTCCCTTGGAAGCTAAGGCCAGCCAGGTCTGAGAGAAAAGCTTTCTCAGGAACCTGTAGTTTCCTTTCCCCAAGTGCCCATGCTGAGTGCCTTGATGAAATATGGCTGATTGGACTTCAGATTTTAGAGCTGTAGAATACTTTAAATCATTGAGTACAATTCACTTATTTTACATATATATTTCTTTTTCTTTTTTTCAGTACTGGGGATTGAACTCAGGACCTTGTACTTGCAAGACAAGTGTGGTGCCACTGAGCTAAATCCCTGGCCCTCACTGATTTTATATTTAAAGGAAACAGTAGTTGGAGAAGGACAGATTTAAGATTACAAAGATAAGAAACTAGACAAGGAATTGCACAAAAAAGAACTTAGTACAGGAAATAGCAACAACAGCATTTTGAAGGAGTGAGAAGAATGTAAATAAGAAAATAAACTGGGAACTGAAAACAAAAGCCCAATCAATGACTATACAGAGCAACGCTTTTCAGCAGAAATATGAGTTATAAAAGCAAGCCATGTCGTGTCATTATAAATTTCTAATAGTCAAAGAACAAGAGGAAATACATAAAATTTAAATATTTTATTTCATATACAACTCAACATATACAAATTATCATCATTTCAACATGGAATCAATTTAACAACTATCAATGTGATTGTATCATCACATTGATTTTACATTTTTGTATCATCAAATCTGGTGGGTGTCTTACCTTGACATCAGAATTCAAACTGGCCATATTTCAAGTGCTTCTTTTCAGTGGCTGTCATATTAGATGGCAAAGATCATTTTAGAAAGTTCTACTGGACAGAATTTATACAGAACAGTGGTTCTTAACTGGGGATGGTTCTTCTTCCCAGGAGACATTTTTGGGTTTGCAACTGAAGGAGAGATTGCGATGCCACTTGGTGGAGGTCAGGGAGGTTGCCTAGATCCAAGGACAAAAAATTATCTGGCCCTGTCTATAGTGTCAAGGTTGAAAAATCAACTTCTAGAGAACAGGGTAAGCTAATGGGAAATTATATCCTATCCTTTGTGAAAGCTCATTTTCTGTCATTCACTTGACAGATCTTCGTAGAATTTCAAGTGCTGCCAGATTCCTGTTAGCTCTTTAGACGTAGAGACCTATCTCATGTTATCAAATACAGTTCCTGATTGGAATAAGTGTTATACTGTGTAAAATGCAGGAATGGAGCAATGGAGTGTTGGGCTTTGCTTGTGTTTTTATCCACTATGAGATTAACATAAGGTCTTGCATATAGATGAATGATAAAGGAAGGAAAACAAAGAAATGAAGTCAAAACTAAAGCAATCAGAAAGAAGAAAAAATCTGAAGGAAAATAAAGATAATACAAAGAGTCAGTGGCCTGGGGAGGAGATTGGAAAAGGAGGTGGAGTGGAATGGAATCTAAGTAGTATGCAGAGAAAACAACAGCACCAGTGACATGAGCCAGGCTGGCCACGCTTGAATAGCTCAGCATTTTCTTCTGCCCTCAGCACTCCTCCTGAAGGCACCCTCTACCGCCAACAGTCACTTTCCTTTTTCTTTGCCTCTAAGGGTAAAAAGAGTTTATTTTCTGGAGGGATGTCAAGTGGCTCTGTGCTGGGACTGGAGGGCAGGCCGATCGGAGATACAGCAGGGTCAGGGTCTGGACAGCAATCTGTCATGAGCAGAGCCTGTCATGGGCAGCCCTGAAGCAGACAAAGACGCTGGACAATTACTTTCCAGAGGGCTGCCCTAAAGCACCTTGGGACCGAAGCCTGCGTGAGCTTCCATGTTTGACTACCCACCGGGGAATGTGTGCCAGGGCTGACCTCTCCCAACCCAGTGTGAATATGACTTCGGAGAGGTAGTCCCCACCGGAGGGCAGCCACTGCAAGGGGGCAAAGAAAGGGAAGAGATTTATAACTCTAGACTATCTCTCCCTTTTGAAAATGAAATAGCACACAAGGGGGGAGCAGGGGCTTGGTTGAAAAGCATGACCATTTCAACGTTCATTACCCAGTGCAAAAGCATGGCTTAGTCCCTGCGAGCCTGTCCAGGAAAGAAAGGATCAAGGTTAGGATTTCTTGGACCCATTTTTAAAAGCCCTTGTCCAATGTCACTGCTCCTAGAAGGCAATGCTTGCCTGGGGCCCTTTGGGGCCATCACCAGGGCAGGTGAGGCCACATAGCGGCATGTAGAAACAAGTCATGCTCTATTCTCAGAACACAGAGATCTGGAAAAGAACTCAGTGTAACATTAAAAATGCTACTCAAAATCAACAGAGAGCAAGGTTATCCTTTTTGATCATTTTGATTCTTTCAACCTCAAGTTGTTTATAATCTCGAAAACCTTAATGATCCTCCCCACCCTTTTGCACTGGGAGTGAACCCAGGGCCTTCACACTGAGCTATATCCTCAGCCCCTTTTTAATTTTTTTCTTAATTTTTTTCAGCATTACCAACACCTATGTATTTGAGATCAATGCATTTGATAAACTTTTGGCTTCTGTGACCAAGACAGATAACAAAGTAACCAACATCCAGAAAAAACAAACTACATTAACATCAGACATGACAGATGCAACTAAGACTGGGAACAGGTCAAAGATGTCCTGTTCTCGCTACTCTTCAAAGTTGCACTACAAGTCCTGGTAGTGTGATAATACAAAGAAAACAATTTGAATCAGACGAGATATTTAAAACAGTCATTATTCTTAGACTTCATAATTGTCTACATAGAAAATATGCAACAATGTCTACATTAAAGAGCTTCTGGAACTAAGAAACAAGTTTAACAAGGCTTCAGACTATAAGATCAACATCATAATTCAGCTGTGTTTTTATGTACTAGTGATGAACATTTGGAACTCGAAATTTTTTTTCTTTTTTTTTCATTAAGTTTATTAGAACTTTGTAAGTATGCATTACACTTACATTCATCATTGGGATCTTATACCTTTACATGATCTATCTCGGTTCTTATCTTTTCCCCATCCCCTGCCCTCCCTTCACCCCCTCCACCTTTCGCTATTTACAAAGACTTTGTTTCCATTTTTTCCTTTTCTCATATTTTTTCTTTTCCCTTCTTTCCTTTCCCCTACCCTTCCCACTTCCCCTATTTCTTTAGCCCTTTTCTTCCTATTTCACATTATCAATTATACAATTTGAACCTTATTTACACTTTTAGTTTTTCACACCAGATAAACTATTCAGTATTTACAGAGGTGTACTATTTATTTCACTTAAGAGTATGTCGTCAATATGCATCCATTTATCTATAAATGACTCTAGTTTCTTATTCTTTATGGCTGAGTAGTACTCCATTTTATAGAAAAACCATGTCTTCTTCAGCCAGTCTCCAGTTGATGGGCACTTGGGCTATTTCCAAGTTTTAGCTATTACAAACTATGCCACTGTAAACACAGGTGTGCATATATCACTGCGGTATGATTCTTTTAATTCTTTTGGAAAGATACCCAGCAGCGTCAAGTGGGCTAAATGGGATCTCTAATCCTAGTTTTCAGAGGTATCTCCATATTGATTTCCATAGTGGTTGCACCAGTCTGCACTCCCACCAACAATGGAGAAGGGTTCCTTTCTCCCCACAACCCCTCCAACATTGTTATTGTGTGATTTCTTGATAGCAGACATTCTTTGTGGGGTGAGGAGGAATCAGTGTTGTTTTCATCTGCATCTCTCAAATGACCAGTGATGTTGAACATTTTTTCATATATTTCTTATTTCATTTATTTCCTAATTTTAAGAGAGGGCCTAACCAAGTTGCTAAGTTACACAGGCTGAGTTCAAACTTTCAGTCCTCCTGCCTCAGCCTCTGAGACTGCTCAAATTACAGGCATGTGCACCACCATGCTGGGCCCTGTTGAGTCTTTTAACCACTAAACTAAGATGGATATTTCTCAAGGATCTCTTCTTTTGAAAAATAAGATGATGACAGTCTTCCTCATGGGGATCCTGCCTGGACCCATATTATTCCTCTGCTTTTGACACCTAACAGAAAAGTAACAGGATTTCACCATCTGAAAATATCCTATTTTTGATGGATGGTACATTCTGGGAGTTTCAAGGGACAAAGAGGGAGGCTGGGCAGAGAGACTGAGGTGACATTTCAGAGTTCCACCACACTCAAGGCCGAGGCTGTGCGAGGGACATCTACATACAATGAAAACACAAACAAGGGAGATTTGCACAGCTTTTCATTTAGGTCAAAAAGCATGTACTTTGTTAAATAAGAGGGCACGAACACATGCCATGTCATGCTGGATTTTCTTGAAAAAAAATATAACAAAGTTATTTTATATTGAGTCAACCTGAAAATATTTGCTTTTATGGGGGCAGGGCAGAACGAATAGAACAACAGTGCCTTGGTTTTTTTTTCTTCCTCTTCCTCTTCCTCTTCCTCTTCCTCTTCCTCTTCCTCTTCCTCTTCCTTCCTCTTCCTCTTCTTCTTCTTCTTCTTCTTCTTCTTCTCTTCTTCTTTCCTCTTCCTCTTCCTCTTCCTCTTCTTCTTCTTCTTCTTTTTTGATGGCACATTTTTGGAGTCTTCTCAGACAAAGGAAACAGGAACAAAAAAAAAAATCCTCGGAGAGTATTTATTACTTACAGATACAGAAACAATGGAAAAGGTGGACCTGGGTTACATGTGAGTCAAGAATATGGTAGGCACAGCGATTGATAAACACTTTTTCTGAGATTGAAGCTCGAAATCTTTGAATTGGAGGGAAAACGCAAATGAGTCAGCATATGGTATATTACGGGCAATGCAGATTCAAGAAATATTTTATCATTTCTAACTCTGAAGGGACTTTTCAATAAGTATAAATTACATGGGCTTAAGGAGAAGCTTCAATTATAGAAAAATTTTCTCTTTAAAACACAAAACATTTTTCTGGGGTAAAGGGTTTTGCACACAGTGTGATAAAAATCAGGATTGCAGTAGGGCTAAATCATTTTTATTAACCAAAGCTCTGTCAGAAAAGCAGGGTACAACATGGCACACACCTGTAATTCTAACTGAGAGAGACTGAGGCAGGAGGATCCCAAGTTCGAGTCTGTCTTGGGCAACTTTGTGAAATCTTACCTTAAAATGAAAGAAATAAAAAGGGCTGGGGATGTGCCCAAGGCTGGATCTTTAGTATGGAGAGAGAAAAAAAAAAAAAGATGGTACCCAAGAAAGACACTGTCAGTGATTCGGGAGGGGTTTCCACTCCTGGATCCAGCCACTCGATACTTACTCATTACCTGCTTTAAATGCAAGTCTTTCATTATGTAAAAAGTTATACCATCGAACTTTTGACTTTTGTCTATTCTGACTTCTTCCTCACTATTTGTGCTGAACATTTTACCCTTTCTCCTCCCTATACCTCCTCGCAGAACTTCAGCCAACAATCATCTTTCCTAAAACTTACATTTAAACGATGAGGAGGAGGATACTGACGATAGAGAAGATGATAATGGGTTACTTAATGCCTTCTCCCACCCCAGACCAGGAGGTGCTGTTTGCCACACAAAACAAACTCCAATTCTTTATGGTTCATTCCTGAAATTACAATTCCAAATATGCCCGCTGGACTTAGAAAAACTCTTCTCCAAGAAGAATGTCATTTCCGTTGCTGTCTCGGGTGCTACTCTGGGACCTAAGTGGAGGGGACAGGAGGTGCCGCGCGCTTGAGGGTGCGGGAGAGCGCTGTCTGGCCGCGGTGCAGGGGCGCTGACCCCGCGTCCCCAGAAGGTCTGCTGCGCCGCACGGACCGGCCTTTGTGCGCGTGTGGGTCGTGATCCTTGCGGCCCAGAGCTCAGCGGACGCCGGGGAGATAGATGCGATGTGTTCGCCCTGTCCATGGCGGCAGCTGAGCGACTTTCACACAGGCAGGCAGGTACAGCGGAGCCTGGTAACAGATGAGGAGCCCTGGGGAGCCCTTCACTATGGAGAATGAAAAATCAAAAGAAACCATATTGGACACAGATACAAAGAGAGTCCCTGCTCCTTTTCTCTCCTCCCGGTCCCTTTCTCCCCTTCCTTAGGAAATGAACATGAATGCGGAAAGCTGTCTTTCCCCTGGAAGCCCAGGGCTCAGGGACTCCAGATGCTATTCTATGCAAATGGTTTCCACCCTTTCCCCCTAGGGAGCGGGACGTGTTCTTCCACTCCTCTGCAAAAGCGCTTTGGTCTATTCCCAAAGGAAAGGACAGGGAAGGGATTTAAACACTTTCTAGACCACCAAGTGCTACACTTCCTAATGAGAGGAAGGGCGTTTGAGGCCCTGAAGAGGCCCACATCCGGGTATTAAGGCCTGGGTGTTTGGGGTGTCGGGAGAAGGATGTAATGTGGAACGAGGCCCAGGATGAATCAGTGGAATTATCAATGAAAACCTTTGAATGTACTAAACATTTTCCTTAAGTGTGGAATTAAAGGTTGAAGGCTCCTGAAAAGACTTGGGCCACAAAGTTATGTAATTGCTCTTACTGTACTATAAATAAATTGTGTATTTCACTGTACTTAAGGAGTACTCACCTGCTTTCTGATTTGCTCTATTTATTGTTCTTTTTAAAATATAACCCTTTATGAGTTAAAAAACCATATTATGGGCTCTATCGTGTGACTTAAATAAATACAAAGAATATTAGCCTATTACCAGCATTCTGAGGTAGCAAGTTGTAACTGTGTGTCATATTTTAGTGAGAGCAAATCATGGCTAAAATCTGTGTCAGAGAAGATTCCTGGAGTTTTGCAGAGGAGTGTCTCAGTCCTCAACCTTTCAGCCCTGACTGATAATATATCAAAATTAGACCTAAACCTTCGATAATATTCAAGCACATTTGATACACACTAAAATGTGTGCGAAGTACTTTTTTTCTGTGTTACTGGGGATTGAGCCCAGAGATCACTAAACTACTCTCAGTGCTTTTAATCGTTTTGTTTTGAGACAGGATTTCACTAGATTGCCCCACCTTGATTGACCTCCAACTTTCCTCCTTCTGCCCCAGCCTCCCAGTAACTGGGGCTCCAGAACTATATCTCCACGCCCAGCAAGAAGTCCTTTTTAAAGTATTCAGTGAACCTTTGACTTATAAACTTGATCAATTCTGAGGGCAGGCTGTAGCTAAGTCAATACAGCTGAGATCTGGATGTTTACCTGGGTACACACTATAGAATAAATATGTCAGGCCGGTTGGTTGTGACTTGAGGGTCCACTGTATGGGACTATCATATATATTTGTTTCTTTATTACACATGAATCTAAGTAATGTTCTGATAAAACAGGACATAATGTGTATTGTATTTTTAAATCTAGGATGATAATATAAGTTTTTGGATGCTCTACTAGCATTACTAGTCTGCCATTCTTTACTGATGTTACTTAGTAGGAAAATTTGCTATTTGGAAATAAATTGATCCTTGAAGCTAAATCAAAGTGTCCTTTACTACATCTGAAAGGCACACATATACAAGACAGCCTGTATCTTAAAACAACATACTAGCAGGGAGTTTGTGATATGTAAAAATCTCTTGTGCTGAAGTAGCAACACAAATAATGCTTCATTATGTGTTGGTCCACATGTATGTATGATTCTGAAGTTAACACAGCATTATAATTCTGTGTGTGTTTGTGTGTGTGTATGTGTGTTTGTGTTTTCCTTCTTAACAAATGGCTTTTTAAAAGAGCACTTAAAACAGTGGTCAGGAATTTTACATTCAGGTCCTGGATCTAATTAAATACTAATGAGTTAAAGACACAAAGTATGAAACACATGGGCTCCTTCTCACGCCCATAGCAGACATCAATAATCAATCATGACACTTTGTGCCTGGCTACTGCCTCAGGATCTTTCTAAGCAATACTCCAAGGAACCACTACCATTTGATCAAGCTGGAGTATAGGAGGCCCTATTATTTAGTTTCTCTATCAGAGAAATCATCACAGGCTAATTAGAATCCCACATGGATTTAGGATTTTTAATTTTGGGAACATATTATGAAGAGAGATAATATATCCTTTTTTGAAAATTGAAACTGGACAGATAAGGTCAGTACAGAAGAGTTAAGAGTTAATTCCATCTAAAGATAAGTTAAATTATGCATATTATCTGAGGATCTATTCATTTTTAGAATTTATCATGGCTGCCTTCCCTCAAGAAAATGTTTCTCCTGTCATTGGCTATCAAAATGAATAATAAATCAGAGATTCAATACAAGTGGTTTCACAGGCAAACTGCGTTTGCTGCTAGACAAGCTAAAAGTGTTATTATGGAATATTTTATTCAATATCTTTTCTATAGAATGTACTCTTCCATAAATCAAAATATTACTGAGACTTCTCCTCTTCCTCTTTCTTTTTAGGTTATCTCTGTCTCATTCAGGCCTTGGCTGAAGTGTCAGCTCCTCAAAGGCTTTTCCTGTATCTGATTCAAAATAAATTGTCAACACTCCTATGATTTTGTCTCACAGCTCAGGCTGCCCTAACAACATACTACATACTGATGGCTTCAACAACAGAAATTCATCTCCTCACAGTTGTGGAGGTTGGAAATCCAAGATCAAGGTGCCATTGGAGTTGGGTTTATCTTCTCACTGTGTCCTCACATGATCTGTTCTCTGTGTGAGATGTTGTGTGTCTTCTTATAAGTACATAAATCCTATCAGATTAGGTCTTTGTTCTTATGGCCTCATTTAACTTTAATGACCTCCTTATGGTCCTATCTCCAAAAACAATCACATTGGGGGTTAGGGCTTTAATACATAAACTTGAGAGAGGAATACACTTTAGCCTGTAACAGGATGTAATCTAGGCATCTGTGTGTTTTAAAAGCTCTTTTCCAATGTACAACTAAGACTAAAAAAGAAAACCCACTATTATGTAGGGAGTGAATATTAACATAAACTTGTCACCACAGACCTTAGAGTTTTGTTTATGTTAGAACATGCAAAACAATTTTAGCAGCTCATTACACAATCCTTTTAGGACCTGCACTGTGAGTCATAGAAAATATTCAGACCTCATCTAACACCGTTGGAAAGGGTTGGGAACACAGAGACATATAGCACTGCAAATGCTGCTGCTGTACGTGCCACATTCCTGTACAGACCTATAAATGGATTGAATTTGAGAACAAAGCACCCCTCTTTTTGATGAGCTTAGTGGTTTGCTAGGGGTATGTACAAAAGCTGGAAAGTTTTGTGCTTATTCACAACTGGGGCTAAGCTGGTGGGGTCATATCTCTGGAAAGTGTGGTTAGGGGTGATTAGAAAGCTCTTTGCCTCCTCCATGCTACTTGGAAGAGAGGAAGGGAGTTAATGCAAATGCAGGCACCTGACTGGGAGACAAGTTTTTAGGGAAAGAATTTATGCAAAACATCTGGTTGTCTTTTGCTGAGGATACCCATGGAGTCTCCAAAGCCAGGATTTGTTGAACTTTGGGTGGACATCCCAGAGCAGAGGCACAGTGCCTTGTGTAGAGAGGACACTGTGCTGGGTCTGTGAATCAGATCTGGACACAGATCTGGAATCAGAAGAGAATATCTTAGATGCTCAGTGCCACTTATTCCCTTTATAGCCATGTGGAATTTACCCATCCTCTGAGTGTCCATCTCCTCAATTCTGTATGAAAAGCATTCCCGCATCTAGAAGGACTGTCCTGAGGTCAGCTGTAAAGCCTATGTAAATGCTGATCAGACAACAACATCACCCTGAGCTTCCAAATTTCCTTCACAAAATGACACTAAGATTCACCTTCCTTACCCAATTTAAGGGATGTTATGTAGATTACTAGATCACATCAATGTGCTGTTTGAGGGAAAAAAAGCACTAAGAAACATTACCTTTTTCTAAGTTATTCAATAAGAATCATTTGTGATTGGGTCAAAATCATAAACTAAGCACAACAAGCTCCAGCCTCTCTTCCCTCCTGCAACCCTCAGTAGCAAAAATAAACAAACAAACAAAAAAACCATAATCTGATTAACTCAATAGCCAAAAAAAGCAAATAACCTAATTAATAAGTGATGATAGGAACTGAATATACATTTTACCAAAGGACACATACAGATGGCCAACAGGTATGTAAAAAGATCTTCAATATCACCAGTCACCAGGAAAATGCCGCAATGAAATATCACCTCATACCTATTAGGATGCTAACCATATACAGCCTGTACAAAATCTCTTTTGGCAAGGATATGGGCAAAATGGAATACTGTACACTGTGGTGTACACAGGATTGTACATAGTTGTACAACTACAGTACAGTGTTTCCTTGACATATTAAAACTAGAACTACTATGTGATCCAGCAGTCCTACTTCGGAGTATATGGGAAAGAAATCAAATGGAATTAGAATGAGAGAGAGAGAGAGAGAGAGAGAGAGAGACAGAGACAGAGAGAGAGGGAGGGAGAGGGCGCTGTTCTCCCATAAGCATGGCAACTTAACTCATAATGAGCAAACAACTTAAGTGTCCATTGACTATTGAATGGATAAAGATCCCAGCTTGATCCCTGGTGCCAAAAACAAACAAACAAAAAAATCCAACCAAGCAATACAAAAACATCCAGGCCAGAGGCTCAGAGTCCTCTGCATGGCCTTGGAAAGGCAAAATTCCATATGGCAGGAGGAAGCCAAGTGGGAATGTGCTGTTCCGCTCTGAGCTCTGGTGGGGATACTTCTGGTTATTTAGGAAAACATCATAATTTTCAGGAGATACAGAGTTGTGTAATTGGCAAAGACTCCCAAGGCTCAGGGTAAGACCTTAGATCCAAGTAGGGAAGAGGGAGTAGAAAAGGTAAAAAGCCTTCCTGAACAGCAGGCTGAGAGCCCTGGCTGCCCCTACAGATGCTGCCTGCCTGGAATATTCCTGACTCCATTGTCTCTGTTTCTGAAAACATTGTCCCTTTCAGTAAAACCAAAATTCAACTATAGTGTAGTGTTTAAAAAATGTTTAGCATTAAATAGAGCGATTCTCTTTGGTACTTTACTTCTTCATTACGGATGCTGACATCTCTTTATTGTCCAGAGTTTTGCAAAAGGGATGACAAGTTACAGGAGATACACAAGACACCACTTGTGATCTCTGCCGTATTCATCTCCTCAACTTGCCAGGATAGAGAGGAGCCAGGGAAAGGATGGACTGGAGAAGATAGAAGAGAAGAGGAGAGGAAAGGCAGACAGAAACACAAAAGTTGGGGAGGAAGCTCCTATACATTAGAAAGGAGTAACATGAGAGAACTAAATGTCAGAGGCAAAAGTGGATACTACAACTTTTGTTTCATCTTGTATTCATGTAATGAGATAGAGTGTAAGTGATAAGATGTTTTTAATGGGGAGTGTGTGTGTGTGTGTGTGTGTGTGTGTGTGTGTGTGCCATTTCCAGCCAGGATAGATAAATCTTTAGAGCCCTTAGCAGTATGCTAAGCAAATAGTCTCAACTGCTTTGAGCACTCTGAGCAAACTTGCCATTTTTATTCATGGGCGTCTGAGCTAGGCTCCCAGTGGATCCATGACTATTAAACAAATTGTGTTTCTGATCAGTAGTGAGCTCCCCGCACTCTTCCAGGGCAAAGGTAGGGCCCGCATTCATTCTGTGGACAGAACCTCGGCTTCTGTATTGGGCAAGAAAAGATCTGGTCTTTGCTCGCGCCTTGGTGCAAGGGGGCTACACATGGGAAGAAAAGGGTGTCCGAGCCCAGCCTGGCCCGTGGCTGGTGGGGCAGGGCCCGGGTATGGAAAAGGGGAGGAGGGCCACTTCAGCAGCCACAGACCTACAGCTGAGAGAGGGGCTGTCTTTCCAGTGGGCGTGTTCGTATTCCTCTAGGTGTTAATCTCTGCTGTGCCTGCAGAGTCGGGGAGACGTGCGGGGAGCCTCTCTGTGCTCCTCCCGGAACACGCATCTCTGCAGGATGAGGAGAACTAAAGCCTGCCCAGTGTCACCAGCAAAGATGTGCAAGCCGGCGAGGACCTGAAGTGCCTTTCCTTGCCGTGAGTCTGTGCATCTGCATCGACCCTTCCCCCTGGTGATGACCTCAACCCCACACCAGCAAGCGGGGTCAGCAGGGAAATGGGAAATCTGTTCTGAAGACCGCCACTTTCCCCTGCTCCCCCCGGCCACCTTTATCCTCCTCCCGAAGATTTGCTGTCCTGTTCCACGTCAGGTTGATGACCCTAAGTCCTAGGTGTGTCATGCTCATTAGTGAATAGCAGACTGCCAAGTGGAGCGGTGCATCTTCTCGCTCGGTGACTGCTGTGTGAAGCTGCCACACCACAGCTCTCACGGGACCTCTAATTCTGTGTGATGAGTGTGCTCTCGGGGGACTGGTATCAAGGTGCAAACATATGAGATGGGCTGATTGCCGGATCTATCCTGCTTCCCCAGCCCCTCAGCTCATGACTGGAAATCCAAAGGCAATCTGCCATATTAGCTCTGTTAATTATGTTGGCTCGATGCCTCTTTGGAATCTCTCTCCTTCCTGAGATTCTGAAGACTTTTTCAGAGCATAACACGGTCCCAGCACACTGGTTGTTTGGGTTGTTGTGTGAGGTTGGTTTCTGCCACAAGGATTCCTTCATCTTTCCTCGTCAGGTGGTAAAAACTGGAGATTTTCTTTGAACTCCTTCCCAGGGATGCACTGTCCAGAGCACTGAGGATTCCTTCTTTCTCCTCTTAGATTTGGTCCTGCAGCCAATGCTCTGGAAGGAAAGTATTGAGTTGGCTTTCATAAGCACTAGGGAATGAAATAAAATGGATTCATGAGATTCACCCCTGATATTCCTAGCTTCACGGTTTTTATACAGTTGCATTTTTGTAAGTGAGGCTGTCTCTGGGGAAGGGAGACATAAGCTATATTTTGCATGACCATGGCTAGTAGGGACAGAATGAGAATCCTGTGCCTCTGTGAGCCGTAAGAAATACAGCTCTTATCTGAATATTCCTAAGGGTATGACATCTTTTGCTCAGTGGCTAAGAGCAGGGATCCTAGGCAGACTATTGGTGTTTGAATCCTACCTCTGCTGTGGTGTGTCCCTCCTGGAGCATGTGTTCTTACAAGAGGAGTCTGTACAATGGACACTCTGTGCCTCAGTTTCCATTGCATCTAATCAGTAGTTACAACATGAAGTCAAATTATGTATCAAATGACATAATGCATGCGAAGTGTTTAGCACCATCCTGGCATCCAGTACGTGTTCAGTAGGAATTATCAAGAAAATAACATCAATGATCAGGATTTCAGTGCTAATGTGTAGCATTGCGGTATGGTTATTTTGTCCATGACAATCACTTATGACTTTTCAGGATGAGTGAGTATGTGTGGTATGTTTTATAACATCAGCATTTCTCTCAGAGTTGTGAAATATGCAGTTTGGATTTGATTGTGTTCACTTTTGGGAAAAATGAATGACTTTCACATTCCACATGTCTAGGCATTGTTTAGCTGGAGGCTAGTATGAAGAAATCCCTTTCTATCCTCATAGGGTGTTTGCCATTTTGTTTTTTCTTCAAATCCTGGAAGAAGAGAAGTACAACGTGGAAAGAATGTGGAGAAGATAACTAGAAATAGCACTAATGTTTACCTCCTCAGTAAGGCAAGTGTTTTGAAGTGGATAGAAAAAATTAAAATCCAAATACAGACTTTCCTAATTATAATTTAATAATTTGGGGGGGCCTACAAAAGCTGTTGCAGAGGAAGCAAAATATATTTTAAACTTCCCAATTTAATTTCTTGGACAGTCTCTGGAGATTTATGTTGTACTTGAGTCCATACTTTGTTCTGTTCAGGTAAAAATTTTTAGTTTTCACATAGAATCTCTTATCAACATATCTTCAGCTGCTAAAGGTACTGCTCCTGAAATCATAGATTCCTTTGCTGTCTGACAAAGTTTATTTACCCTCATAGTTCCTACATCTGTAGGAAGTCAGAATGTGTCTTCTGACTACTGAACTGATTAGGGATAGAAATCTGAGAATCTTAGTTAAGCCCAAAAATATTGTGTACCCTGTGTTTTTCCTGAAAGCCTAGATTCTCTTTTATCTTTTGATTTTCTACTATGACATCCTCTGAACAGGCAGTTATTAAAAAAGAGCGAGACTTCAGGCCACACTACCTTTGTTCGCCAAGGGGAATCCAATGTTAATGCTTATCTCCAGGCTGCAGCTCAACACAGAATCATGTAATTCTTGTAGCAAGAGATCCACCGCTATGATTTCCTTTGCAGGTTGCCCAAAACAGTGACAAAGAGTTTTTAACTTCCACAGCTGTATAACCCTGAAAGCCACTTATATTCTCTGAAACTCAATTTCCTTTTCTGTGAAATGAGAAGGCGATAAAATAAAATGATAAACCTATCTAATATACATAATTTCTGGGCACATAGGAGTAACCCAGTAAATAACAGCTATTATGAGGCTTATTATTCAGTGAGCCGTAGTTACTATAGACCAAGAAAAAGTTATGTCAAGGCAATGACCTAGTTTTTTTACTTATTCAAGTAACCATTAAATTGCCTTTTTAGTGCGGTCACAAGGTTTATGTTCAGTGAGGACTCTTGGTTGAAAATACTTGATAAAGGTGAAAATGCATTAAGAAATGGAAATGTTTCACTGAGCAACCAATGTCAGGATCCCCAATTCTTTAGAAGCTATTTCTTTGAAGAGAGGGACTTCACAATCATTGATGCATAAATTATTCCATATGTTAGTCCTTTGGCATTCACAGTGAGATGAATTCCCTTCACCAGGTCTCAAATCAGGATTAGCAATATAATAATAAAATAATAAAAGCAACAGAATGTCCACCAGAAGAAAGTGAATAAGTAAATTATGGTGTATTACTAGAGTGGAATATTGTAGTGCTGTTAAAAATGAACAGACTAGATTTATATGAACCACACAAAAGAAATGTTGAGCAAAAAAGCCAACTGTACAATGCTAAAGAAAAAATATTCGTATAAAGGTTAAAAACAATAGTTCATACAGTACATTGTTTATAAGTGCATGATCATGTAACAAAGAAGAAAAACACACCTTGAAGATTGCAGTAAAAGTAAGAAAACACATGAGGGAAGGAACTTCATTAACTTTAGGAGGGTGGCTACCTCCTAAGAGGGAGGAAGGACCATTATAGGGAATGTTACTTATCTGGCCTTGATTATGTTTCTGGTATGTGATTGCTTTGAAGGAAAGATTTGCTTGCAAATAAGTTGTCTCTCAGTATTCATGAGAGATTGGTTCCAGCACTCTCTGAGGATGTCAAGTTCTTTAGGAAAATGGCAAAATCGCCACACACAGCCTCCTGAATAATTTAAATCATCTGTAGATTACATAATAAGTCCAAATACTGTGTAAATGTTTGTTATATTGTTTAGGAATAAAGACAAGGAAAAATCTATACGTTCAGTACAAATACAATTCTCTGAATAGTTTCAATCCAGGGATTCTGGAATTCAGACCTCAAAAAGAGGAAGGTCCAGCTGTAAATGTTTAAATCACAGACTTGGAATAAAAGATATGATTTTTTATTATAGTTTTAAATTTATTTTTAAAGGTTTGTTTTATGGGCAGAAATAATACTCAATCTCTTCTAAAAGTTATGATCAGAAAGTGGGGTCTCCACACTGCTGCTGCACAAAGGGAGAGACAAGAGCAAGTGTCCTCCAAATTCTGATTTTTACAACAGGTATTTATAGCCTTCTTCCCCTGCAAGTCTATTACTAATTCTAAATATAAAAAAAACTGATTCAGTTTAATCTTCTCTTAGTTCCTTGGACTTTTCAAGGCAATCAGATTGAGAGAATTTATCCCACAATTATTTGTGAGGGTAAATAATAGGAGAGGGAATTTTTTTTTTCTATTAAAAGAGGTTACTCATCAAATAAATACCTTCTGTTCAATACTGAAGCCAGGAATTTAGCTCAGTGGTGCCACCACCTGCCTCGTAAGTTCAAGGTCCTCAGTTCAATCCCCAGTACCCTCCACCCCCAAATCAAGTCAATACTGATAAAAATATCATCTACTCCTGTGGGTTTGACATGGAAGGTGACTCTGATATATTTTTTACTTCTGACCTCATCTTCCACCACACTTTCCCATAGCTCATGCTGTGTTAGTCATACTAATTTTTTTTTGGTCCTTTAAACATGTATGATTATTGCTATGTCAAGGCCTTTGTATCTCCTTTTCCCTCCGGAGCACGGTTCCCCAAGACTGTGACATAATTGTCTCTTTCTCATCATTCTCAAAGTGGTGTGTCCTAACTACCTGGGTAAGGCAGCCACATCCAGCCAACCGATTTCCAGTGATCACATTAGCTTCCTGCACTTTCTTCATGGTTTTTGCCATTCTGAAACTACTCTATAGGCATGTTTATTTATAAGCTGTACTCTCTGGCTCCTGCCTTTACATGCGTTCTCTGGGGACAGAGCTTTAGTGAATTTGTTTACCATTCTGTCCCCAATGGTTGGTAAAACCACCTGGTAGGAACCTAATCAATTAATGAAAGTGTGAAAAAGGCCTTGGACAGGTTACTTAAGCTTCCTCCACTTTCTCACTAAAAAGACAAGAACATAATACTAACTTCATAGTGATATTGTAAAAATTAGTTAAGAAAATAGCAACAAAATGTGAATGGTGCCTAGTATATATAGCTATTCAATAAATGCCAGTACTTTTCCCATCTTTCCGTCTTGATTTTCAAGTTGGGCCTCCCTGATTTAGCTTAGAATGAAAGCATTCTTCTCTCCTCACAACCCAAAGATGCTCTTTCTTATGGCTTGTATCTAGATGTGTCCACAAAGCTTCATATGCTCATAAGTGGGGCTTTTCAGAGGAGCCTGGTTCTAGGATGTGTAATAATGGGATAAAGTTGTGCAGTGCTGGGACTAAAGGTGCTTGGTTACTAAATTAGTCCACTGATTGGTCAAGGATAGTTCTGGGTGTTCATAATGGGAAGACCCACCCTGGTTGTGGGTGGAAAGTGGCAGGCATCATGAAAGGGATAAAAAGGAAAGGTTTCTGCATTGCTGTTGGCTGCTGCTGCTGCTGCTGCTTGCTGCTTTGCTGTTTTCTGCCTGCCCTGATTTGCCATGAACTATTTCTCCTCTACAATGCCACCCTGCCTTGGAACTAGTTGACTATGGATTGAAATCTCTGCAAACTGTGAGCCAAAATAAACCTTTCTCCCCTTAGCTTTGGGTGTTTCACATTTTGTCTCAGCAATAAGAAAAGTAACTAAGACTTTTATAGTAAATATAAACTGTATTCCACAAGTTTAGATATGCAAAGATTTATAATTCAACTTAATTTTTATTTTGAACTTATCTTTCTATCAGGTGGTAAAGATTTATCACAGTCAACTATGGTGTTGAATTTTTCTTTTACCTTGGGCAGCACATAAATTTTGAAGGAATTATGCAATGAAGAAACTAGTAGAAGGCATCATTTCCTCATCTTATTAGCCAGAGAGCTGTCTGCTTCCTATCTTCTACAATGGGAAGTGAAGAGATTCTAGAGTCCTTCAGGATAGGGAAGAGAGAAGGCTGCCAACAGATTTATGTGAAGTGTTAAGGAATGGGAATATGATTCCTAGTTATTTAGCTCAAAGAATTGGATTGTGAAGCTGTCATTTAGTGGAATGGGAAAGAAAATAACGAATTTAATACTGGCCGTATTAAATTAGAAAGGCTTCTGTGACAGCCAAGTTGAGCTGCCCAATAAATGGTTGGAGCTACACACCTAGAGTTTCCAGTGCAGGGAAGAGACCTGGGCTGGAAAAACACCACCAAAAAGAGATGAGACAAAAGTTACATGAGCAAACAGACATCTGAGTTAATAGTGATAGGTGCAATAGCTAGGTGGATATGGAAAATAATATCTGCATGATTTTTCAGATCATCCAAAGCTAGACACCTGTTTGGTTACTTTTCTTTCATTGTTGAGGCAAAATACCCGACATTCAAAGTTAGAGGGGGAAAGGGTTTATTTGGCTCAGGTTTGTAGAGGTTTCAGTCCATAACTGGCTGGCTCCAAGGCAGGGATGGCAAACAGGCATTGCAAAGGAGGAACAACATGACACACACAAGGTAGCAAAGGCAACAAGAGGCCTTCACTGCATCTTTCTGCCTCTTTTATTCCATCCAGACTACTGGGATTAGGGCGGTGCCAAGCTACTCACTCATGTGCAGTGGTTTAGTAATCACATGCCCTTAATCCCAGCATCACACATTCCAGATTCAGCTACCTCTGACCACATGAGGCTCTGTGGGGACATCCAGACCCGAACCATAACAACACCCTATTAATACCCCATTTCATTTGTCTTAGGCTACTAACTGGAAGTTCTCCGCTCAGCCACTGACTCCGGCCTGTGACGAGCCCTCCTCTATGTATTCATCTGGTTATACTCCAGAACTCAAACTACATTCTCACCTCAGTGATTGCCATCATCATATAGACTCTGGCCCTTAGATCAAATCAACACAAAGATTTCTGTAACCTCTAAATTCCAAATTACTAAAATCTGTTACACTTGGTCCTCCTCAAAGGGGTAAGTCAGGAAACAGCCTTCCTGCACATTCTTTGAAGGTCAAAGCATTGAAAAAATGGAAGCAGGATCACTAAACCAAAGGGCCAGGTTCCCTTCAAGAGTTAAATTCAGAGAAGTCTTCCTAGTGAAAGGCAAACAACTTTCCCACCCAGTTGAAATCATTTGCAGATCAGAAAAGTTGGCTGGTTGTGCACAAACTAAGGAATTTTGTTGTCTGGGTTTTTCTCCAACAAACTATGCTCTCTGACAAAGCCATCATGACCTTTCCCTGGCTACAGGTCCCCTGCCCCTTTCCAGAAAATGGGATATCACCTAACTAAGCTTACTAGGGACATGACAGTGACCAAGTTTTGTGTTCTGGAAAGTATTCTTTTTATTAATGGAATCCTAGTGTCAAGAGTACATGATGGACATTTGTCTTCTATTTTCCTCCCACTAGATTAACCTAAGATGAGAATTATAATAGAAGGAAGATAAAATACATTGGTTTATAGTCAATTCAGATGCAATCTGTTAGTATAAATAATGGTTACAATGTGGTGAGAAAGCCATCTGTCACTTTCAGGCAAACATACAGTTACTTTTAAGAAAAGAAGCTCAAAAAGAGTAAATTTATCCCAAGGCTCTTGAGCTTGGAATGCATTTGAAGAAAAGTGGCTGAAATTTTCTTACCCCGAGGATAAATCATATTGTCATGATTCCAGGGCATCTCTCTCTCTCTCTATGTATCTATGTATGTATGTATGTATCTCTCTATCTATCTATCTCTTAGGTTTTAGAGCTGATGTCCTTGAGATTCTTCTGATTTCATGAAGAAATTTGAGCCAGTATCATTTTTAGGGAGGTGGTACCTATTTGTTCACCTATGCATGTGTGCATGTTTGCTATATGTAATAGACACTCATGTACACACATACACACACACACACACACACACACACACACACACACCATTTTGGTTCTAAGTCCAAATGCTTTTTGTAAATTAAGTGAGCCTAGAGGGTTGGAAACCCAACAGCAACAAAAGGCTGGAGCTCACAGCAACTGCTTAAAGCCGCATATGACACAAAACTGGATTATAATGTCATTCACTAGCTGACAGATCATTTAGTGTCTTGGAAGAGCCTGTTTTCACACTGCTGAAGCCCTCACAGGGGAATTCCGTGTGGGCTCCTTATTGTCAGAGCTATTTTTCACCCAATTTGTTTCCAAATGATGTCTAACCTGAGGTCTCCCCACTGAGAGAGGTTTAAGCCATGATTAATGAGGAGTGTTTGGCCAGACCCACCTGGGAAATGGCCCATCTGCAAAGTCAGGTAAGATGCAGAGCCTACAAGCCATCAGCTTGTGCACTCAGGCAGCTGCCCATGGCGCAGGCCCACTCATAGCAGCCGGGAAGAGTTGGTGGTTAGCAACCTGGTGATGTTTCAGGAGGTGCTGGAGAAAAATCACTTTGCTGAGTTTTTTTCCTGTCATGCTCATAGGGGAAGTGTACTTAGTTTTGCTACTGAAAGGGAAAAAAATGCCTGTGCCTTAGATTTGTTTCTATGGCAGTAGAAACAAATAGGTACATAGAGAGATGGTTTTGTCTCAGAGGAAGAGAATATTCAGCAATACTCTTGACTTAGATTCATAGCCCTGTAGCCAATTTTGACGAGCACCTGAACTTATGTGATCATTTTAAAATTTCAAGTCTCTCCAACTGCATCTTTTATCTTCAAATGTATCTGGTATTTTTATACATAAAACATGCTTTAAGTGAACCCTTTTCTCAATAAATTAAATAGTGGAATAAAAACAATACCAGGTCAGTAGGTATTATCAATCCTCTAGTAATGTGAATAATTTTACAATTGTTGGAAAGGGATACCCTCTCACCAAAGGAATAGAATACTTATTAGTAATATATAGAATGTGAAGTTATATTTGTTCTAGGACAAAATATTATAAGCACAAATTCAATAATGAATTCCAGATTATTTTCAAATACCCACTAGAAAACAATGAGGGATTGGTGGGGGGTGGTCATTTTTTGCAGCCGGATTCATTCCTTCCCTTAATTTAAATGCACTTTCTAGGCACCCTGTCTCTTAGATTGTCTTTAACTGTGATGTCCCACAATTCTGTCTGTCAGGACTGAAACCTAACAGATCTAACTGTCTCCAAATAAAACAGATTGTTTGCTGGGAACATTTATGACCCATAAAGAGTGAGAGTTTATTCTGGCAAAACAGTCCTTCCTGTAAACACCAACATTGCCTAAATCTCACCAGCTGACTTCAAATCCATCTATTTTGCACTTAGCATTTGGCTTCATCCAAAGCCTTCTTTGATGGTATTTTGTCCTCCACTGTTGTGCAAAAGATGCTTTCCATTGAGTTGATTCTATATTCATACACCAAAACAATCCCACACTTTCTTTAACTACTTCTGTTGCCAGCAACGTGTTTACCATGATTTAGATGTCTATTATACGCATGAATGACTTGTCTACTTAATTTCATCAAAAAAATGAACCCTCATAAGTGGCACAGATGCTGGTATGATGGTAATCAAATTAGTTTTTGGACAGGTTTATGGCCACTTGCTGTCAGTTAAGCTCTCTTTGGCTATCTTCACTCCTAATACAGTTTTGATGGTGATTAATGGCTCCATTAATACACAGTTTGTGTTGTGATAGACCTAACATTATGGTCTCATTCACTGACCACAGATGACAATACATTTGATAGGATTCGGGTGCACAAAATATTTGCTATGCGTGTAGCATTATAGTCTTGCTTCTTGGGTCTAATGTGCTTGTGTTTCAACACGACCAAGATGAGCACTCTATTTGTGCCAAAACTTTTTTAAAAAGATGAAATCAGTTCCCGTGGTCAACCTCTTTCCTTCTCTTTGTGGTAGGGACACAGTGTCCCTGAATTATTCTTCTTATCCCTGTGGTTGGTCCATATCGGTTTTACCTGCTTCTACCTCTAAATTATTTAAGTCTTTGCTTTAATGTGTTTAAACTTTTTTTTGCTGACCTTTTTTTTCATATTTTGACTAAACAATTTTTAAAAAATCTAATTATATCTTGTTGTCTTTAACTTTTTTTCCTTCTATTTCCAGGCAAATACACAGCAGGCCACTCCTGGCCCCTCCATTTCTTCTGTTTTTTTGAGAATGAATTTTAAAGTCAAGTCTCTTGTGAGAAACACAAGTTTATTTGCATTCATTCAACTGAGATGCTAAAAAGATGAGAACACAATGGGAGCCTTGTAGGCTAAACTGCAGTAAACACATTTGGATTGTTTACACAGCTTTTTATGTTTAAACAAACATGGTTTTTTAATAATGAAATTGGGTTTCCTCCTGCCCATATTTGATTTTTATGTTCATCTGTGCACTCGCCTAAACTCCACCCACTTGCTGCTATGCAAATACAGATTATGCAAATTTTGTTTTGAATTGGGTGAGCTGAGCAGATGCCCATTTCAGCAGAAATAGTCTGTGAAAAATGGCTTGAATAGATAAATATCATGGTGAAATACCTAAACAGACGTAAAGATGTTTCCCTAACAAGCAAAAATGTTAAGGGTGCTTCCTTCATTCTTGTGAGAAGAATCTAAGGTCAATATATAATAAGGCTAAATGCTGAAATTCAATTTCTCACTTAATAGCAAGATTCTAGACTAGACCCAATCCACTGTAGTGGATCTTTGAACCTATTAATTTATTGTAATGCCCCCTTCACTTAGATAAATATGACCCCAGCTGTCTAGTAAATTGCCTTTATCTAACACTGGTGTTTCTCCTGGCTGGTTTTTTCTTTTGAAATTGTAACCCCATACACTTACTAGTGCATAGTTTCATCTGTATTTACTTAATACAACTTCTTAAAAAGACTTTAAAAGAAATTCTCTTTTATTCTGTTTCAAACTGAAATTGATAACAATGGTAATTATGTGTTCATTTGTATTCATCTGATGAGAAACAACATAGATTTTTCTAGAGTAAAAGAAAGAGAGCAAAGGGGAATGTTTGGGTAAAGGGAAACTCCCTTGAGAATGTGAGAGATTTAAAATTACACAGGAGAGAGGTATACATAGGGGAAAACCATGCTGAAGTGGAAATGAGTATGAAAACTTATCCTTGCAAAATCACTACTCTTCCTCTGAATTTGAGGGCGACCACTGATTAGGGTCATGGCTTTGCAGAGCAATCTGATAAGCAGTGTTAACTCCATTTTGTCAGTATCACAGCCTCCAAAATTGGTCAGGAGATTAAGACTTGGCCAGCCAGAGGATGTCAGGAAGAAACAACTCAGCACACTATGGCAAACTTTCTTTACCATATACTATAAGTCATAGCCTTTTCTTCTTTTTTCTCCTTAGTATAGTTATTATTAAATCATAAAAGGCTCTGGAAGATTGACAGTCCTAGAAATTCCCTGAGACAGAGCCATTTGAATGGCTCTACTCTATGGCAATGGATCTCTACCTTTTGTGCTTTCATGTACACGAATGGACAACAGCACATGCTCAGTGAATGTCCCTAAGGGTGTATGAGTACCAGAGAACAGAGACTACGCCTGGTGCTCAAGGTGGAATCTCTTCATGGTGGAGGGTCCAGGAGTTCATATCACTAGTAACAGGAAATGTTGGCAGGCCAAAGACCCCTAAGACCAGTGGTGGCGAACCTATGGCATGCATGCTGCAGTGGGTTGTTTGATCACTGAAAGCTCTAAAAGGTTCTCCATCACTGCCTTGGACTGTTGATATCCTAGGATGTCTTTGTTTGCTGTCACTCAAGAACCTCAGAGTGTTCCAAATGGTCAGGGTATGTTCTGTAAAGCCCTTTTGATCTAAAACAGAAAGCTCCCCAGGAGTGACCTGGCCCTGGTTTAAAATTTATTCATTTATCATGTGAATTTTATTCTGGTTCTTTGAGGGTCTCTGTCCAGGCATTTTCCATCTCCTTGTTAATTTAATCATTCTTCAGTAATAACAAAGCATCAGGCACTGTATTATGGATTGGGGGTTTACAAAGGAGCAGGCAGGAGATAGTACCCACCTAGCTAGGATACAGTGTTGAAGATTAATCAGCAAGCAAGCTAATAATTATAGTAGGGTCAATTTTAGACCAGAGTTGTGTGTCATATTAAGGAAGAAGAAATAATCCAACTCTCTTTGGGCAAGTCAAGATACTCTTCCATTGAGTGGAGAATGAGTAGAGTTCTGTAAGTAAGAAAGACAATAAGGAGAATGACCATTCCGTTTCCTCCTTCCCCATAAAAACCTTTGAAGATACCAAATCATTCAGATAAATGTGGGAATTCTGATCCAGTATTGCCATGTGTTCTTTACATTTATGTGACATGGTTAAACCCAAAGGTTTAGAGTTATCCCTCTGCTCTAATTCCATAGGTATGAACTGATGGTGTTTCACAAGCCAACAACAATGCTAGAAAATGGTCTTCACACTGGCTCATTGTCATACTACAGTAAGCGAGTAGCACCTCAAGCTTATATGTCTAATTTACGTGATAAATCCCTTCACAATGCCTTAACAGGCACTTGTTGATTTAACCTGAAGTTTCTAGTGCCCTTTGTGTCCATCTAAAAATAAAATATTTGCCTTTCCTTTACAATAGTGCTTGTTAATTTATATTCTATCAGTGTAATGAAAGGGTGTTTTCTTGTGTTCTTAACTATTTATTGTTTGATCATTTGCTGGCTAGATCTGAACCTACTCACCCACTTACGTTGTTTCTGGCTTTGGTTACTCTCCTGCAAGAATGACTAATAACTAGAGTACTTAGGGCTATAGCTTGGTAATCATATTCGATTCTTCTTATTAAAATGCACACTGTGGTGCATCGCTTCTCGGCCTTTTGGCTAGGATCAAGTGTAAAATCCACACAGTGGTGCATCTGTTGAGATGTCACAAAATGGACTTTAGACCAGTTATTCTTAGGGAAGTTGCTCAAGAGACATGGTGGAGCAAGAATGGGAAAACCTTACCAACTTGTGATACATTCCTTGACTTCGAAAACTTGATAGAGACGGCTGCACTGTGAAGAGCTGAGGATCTACCACTGTTGTAGAGCTTCTGATGCCTCCCTGAGCTAAGGTAATGGTAAATAACAGAGATCATTAAAGCACAATGTGCAATACCCTGGATAGCCACCCTAGGGTGCTGAGCAAGTGTGATGGAATTGATTGACTAGAACACCCTCCCCAAAATAAACCAACTCCACAAGACTTCCAGAACTTTCTGGAAAAATAATTAGCAATTGTCTGAAGACAGGTGTCTAGCCTATAGGAAGACAAAAATGACAGAAGGACTTCTCTAGCCCTTCAGAGATGCAAATAGCTCCCTCAGGCAAGAAAAGAGGCTCTGTGGTGACGACACTATGACACCATCAAGATCTAAGATCAAAGACCTGAGGAGAGGGAATTTTCCTCAACAAGAAGGAAGAAATCAAGAGTTCAGAGAAGCAAAAGCCTTTAATGAGATGCAACAGTTGCCACTGGCTCCTCATACATGTGGTGATTTGCCCACACCTGTGCCCTCCTCAGGGAGTAGCTCAACACAGCCTACGTCACAAGATAAGGAATACGCAGCAGCCACAGGCTGCTTATCCAGGGACTCCCAGAACATGGCTGAAAACAACACTATATCTTGACTTCTGGAGAAGATCAAGAATAAACAACTGGCACACTCAACAAGTCTATTTCATATATTGCTCAAGGCCATAAGATATTTCTGCCTCTTGGTGCCCATGTAAGTTAGGAGCAGTGGGCACGCTTGAGCACTGTTAAGTCCTAGTGTCTAACGCTTCATTCTCTGCCCTTCTTTCTGGATCCTCTCACCCTCCTCCAAACAGCCCTCTCCTTCACCAGCAGGGCCCTCTACATTTCTCTGCTCATCAAATACTTCCCGCCCATCAGGACCAAAACAAGCTTTCCTCTATTCTCTGGAGCCTTCTTTGGCCTTCCTCAGCTGACTTCTCTCTTTCTCCTTTCTCTTTCTTCATGTTTTCTCAATGCTTTCATTTGACATTGATAAGACAATCTTTGCCCATTTTTATGATTTCTAGAACGGTGCAAGTTTTATGCATATCCTCTCCAACAATATCATGAATTTTCTGGGGTCAAGATTATATAATCTGCTTCAGCTACCTGCCTGCCTGAGATCACCCGGCAGGTGCGCGACCTCCCGGACTGTGTGACAACAGACCCATTAAGGAAGGTAGCCGCGCGGGTGCCCTTGAAACACCCCCACTACCCCCCCCCGTTCTCAAACCTCCTGATTGGGCCAGTCCTTAGACCAACTCTGCAGAGGCATATGTTCTCATGAAGGGTAGTTTACTGAGCTCCCAACTTTGAACATCTTTAAAGAAAGGGCAGGGGAAACCTGTAATAGAACTGAGTGGAGTTCAACCCTGAGGGTAGGGAAACTCAAATTAGGCCTTGTAGACTGTGTTCAGTCTCTGCCATTGGCTAGCTGAGACCAGGGGATTCGGTTCTGCATATGGCTGTACATGTGGTATAATATGAGAACAGAGACAGTCTGAAAGAGGCCCTTCAAATTCTTTTTTTTCTCTCTCTCTCTCTTTTTTCTTTTCCTCATTCCACCCTAAAATTTCTTTCTTTTTTCTGTCCTCTCTCTCCAACTCAGTCTCTTGCTCCACCATATTGTCCCTCATCTCCCTTTTTATTCCGGCTCCTGCCCTAACTCAGACTTCTTCTTTTATTATTTTTTTTTTAGGAGGGGTTTCTCTTTATGTTCTTTTCTCCAGTCATTTTACCTCACTCATGGCTCTGTACCTTCAAGGGAAGGCAAGCGCCTGTTACTGTTAAGGGGATATATTCCTGTCCTTATTCCTGCACTCTCTCTATCCCCCCTGAACTTAATAGCTTTGTAAAGATAGTAAGGTAATTCTACAACCTCTGGATTCACTTCAAACCTGCTCTAATTCTTTCACTTATCTAATCCTCTCGTTCTAAGTCTAACTCCCCATCCTAAATGGTAAAGATGCTATATTGAAAAGCATATTCACTGCAAACATACTATGGGCTGCTTCTTGAAATTAATTTAATTCACATGAGTTAAAGGTGATACATTAATGACTACCACAAGTGGTCAGTTGGCAAGCTGTGCCTGATCCTATTGGGCTGCTGAATGTATCAATTGTGATAAAGGGTTGTGATTGATTTAAAGAGTTGTTTTCTCTAATATTATGAAAATGAGGATGTCTATGAGTCATTAGAAACTCAAAAGCTAAAATGCAACTATATTAGGAAGAGTTAAGTAATACCCAGAAATTAAAGAAGGACAACCCAACAATAAAAATAAAAATGAGAAAACACTTAAGCAAGACACAAAAACAGATTTCCCATTCACAAATGGCAAATAGTAGGACAAATGAGGATGAAAAGTCTGATAGTGAACCAACAGGACTCCCTGGACCCATAGCTCAGGAGGTAACAAAACAGATCAATCAGGCTCTAGAAAAATTCAAATCAGAAATAATTTCCCAGTTAACCAGAGAGATGATGAGCAAAATGGAAGTCATGATTCGAGACTCTAGAGCAGAAACTGACAAAAAAATAGATGAGCTCAAGACTATGATAGAAGCCATGAAGACTCAGCATAAGAAAGAAATGGAAACAATGAATGCCCAACAGAGGAAAGAAATGGAATCCATAAAACAGATTCAAACAGATATCCAGGAGATTAAAAACTCTATTGAAAGTATATGCAACAGAATAAAAGATTGAGAAGATAGAATTTCAGATATAGAAGATAGGATCGCAGTCAGTGACCATGAAAAAAGAAGTCTCTTAAAAACAGTAAGGGATCATGAGAAATCAATCCAACAACTCCTAGATGATACAAAGAAAAATAACGCAAGACTGATAGGAATTCACGAAAAAACAGGAGAAAACGCAAATGACATAAAAAAGCTCTTCACAGAATTAATGACAGAAAACTTCCCAAACAGAAGGGAAGAATTAGACATACAGAGAAGTGAGGCATATAGAACTCCAACTAGCCACGATAAAAAAAAAAATCTACACCTAGACATATAATAATCAAGAAATCCAACAGAAAAACAAAATACTACAAGCAGTAACAGACAAAAAACAAATCACATGCAAAGGAAAGCCCATTAGAATCACAGCAGACTTTTCAACACAAATCCTTAGGTCAAGGAGAGCCTGGAGTGAGGTATTCCAAGTCCTAAAAGAAAAGAACCTCCAACCTAGACTGATGTATCCTGCAAAACTCTCTTTCAAAATAGATGGGGAAATAAGATACTTCCATGACAAAGAGCACCTGAGAAATTTCATGAACACCAAACCAGCACTGCAAGGAATTCTAAACAATATCCTAGAAAAGGACAATGAAGTTCACAATAACATGAGGCCCAACAGACCAAATCAAATAGGCAAGGCAAGAAACTAAAAGGAGCTGGGAGAAAAAGTAAAAAGAGTCAACAAAAGGACAATAACGTGACAAGAATAAGTCAAAATATATCAGTTATAACCATCAATGTTAATGGCCTCAATTCACCAATCAAGAGAAACAGATTGGCAGAATGGATTAAGAAGCAAAATCCAACAATATGTTGTATACAAGAAACACACCTAGTGCAAAAGGAAGCCCATAGACTGAA
>NW_022900926.1:21541706-21569963 GCF_012274545.1 Fukomys damarensis | reverse complement strand
AGCTAAATCTTGGAAACAGCCTATTTGCCCATCCATTGGAAACTGGATAAAGAAGATGTGGTTTTTCTATAAAATGGAATATTACTCAGCCATAAAGAAAGAGAAAATAGATTCATTCATAGGAAAATGGATACATATTGAAGATATACTCCTAAGTGAAATAAATAAGTCACACATGTGTAAATACCAAATAGTTTCCCTGGTGTGAATATTCTGCAACAATGCATAAGATTCTAATAAGATTACTGACATTTAGAAATGGGAAGAAAGGAGCTAAAGGTGTAGGGAAGGTGGGATGGGTAGGGGAAGAGTAAAAAGGGAAAAGAAAAAAATGTGAGAGAATGAAAAGATGAAAATAAAGTGTTTGTAGATGGGGAGTGGAGGAGGGGGTGAAGGGAGGGCAGAGGTAAGGGGAAAAAATGAGAATCAAGACTTGTCATGTAGAGGTACAAGATCCCAACAATGAATGTAACTGTACTGTATCCCTAAAATGTACCAATAAACTCAATTAAAGCTGAAAAAAAAAAGATTATATAATCTGTGCCTCTTCCCAACAGAAATTTCACTCCTGACAAAAGTCCAAACTGCATTTTGATTGGCATATCCTGTGGCCACATGTGTATAATTTGACTTCCAAAAGCATTTAGAGCATTAGGAGGTTGGTCTCTGGCAGCTTTTAAGGAAATTTGGCTGCCCAAAGAAACTGACTCAAAACCTAAACCTGTTTCACCAGTGATGTGCCAATTGTGTCAGAATTGATGTTCTATTTAATTCATTCTCTGTCATCCAGCATTACTTCTAGGCTACAGATTAGAATCAGGTTTATTAAATCTACCTTACTAAGCCTGCTCTAAAATGCATCACTGGACCTTGTCTTAGTTACTTTTCTAGTTGCTGAGACAAAATGTCTGACACCACAAGTTAAAGGACTTCAGCAAGAATGGGAAAACCTTACCACCTTGTAATATATTCCATATATTCACCACATGTATGAGGAGCCAGTGGCAACTGTTGCATCTCATTAAAGGCTTTTGCTTTTCTGAAATCTCCATTTCTTCCTTCTTGTTGAGGAAAATTCCCTCTTCTCAGGGCTTTGATCTTAGATCTTGATGGTGCCACAGTGTCGTCACCACAGAGCCTCTTCTCTGAAGGGCTAGAGGAATCCTTCTGTCATTTTTGTCTTCCTGTAGTAGACACCTGTCTTCAGACAGTTGCTGATTATTTTTCCAGAAAGTCCTGGAAGTCTTGTGTGTGCTTCAGCTCACAGTCTGTAGAGGTTTCATCCAGTCTGACGATTCCAAGGCAGGATAGCATGGCAGAGAGGCATCACGGAGGAGAAACAGTTCATGCAAAGCAGGAAGCAGTAAGCAACAACCAGTAGCAAACCTGCCTTTCCTTTCCCTTTATATTCCATCCAGGTTGTAAGCCTGTCGAATGGTGTCACTAACACCTAGGGTGGGGCTTCTGTTATCCACACCTAGAACTCTGATAATTCCAATCATTGGACTAATTTCTTACCACATATGCTTAATCCCAGCATCGCATGAGTTAGATCCAACCAACTCTAAAAAGCCTGACCTATGCGCACACGAAGCTTTGGAGGGACATCTAGATAGAAGCCATAACAGACTAGAAGCTGGTATTCAATTTTTCCAGGAATGTATCCCAAGAGGACAACTATGAATGCCATTTGAGTCCTTGACATAGACTTATACTGAATTCTTTAAAGATGCAATCAAAAGTCATGTTAGAGATTGCACGTCAAACAATAATATAGGCCTCTTAATTTTGTCATGCAGCATTGAAAGTTGCAATGTGAGTACATGCAGAATATAGGAAACCTATAAACATGCTAGTGACGGCTGTGGTCCACTCTTCCAACATGAACGTGTCTGAGTTAACATGAGGGAAACCTACCAAAGTGTCTTCTGGAATGCTTATATGAGGATGGGGCATGTAGGGATGGCCTCTTAGCAAACCCTATTCTAGTCAGCTTACTGCCAATGACTTGATTTGTAAGATTTTGACAACCACCAAAGATCTGAGTCTTTTTATTCACCAAGCAGCTACCAGGCAGGGTTCAGTGATGAGATGCTGCTGAGTCTGAAGTTGATTAACAGAGTCAAGGGAAGCCAGAAAAGCCACATTCAAAATGAAATGGCCAGGGAAAACAAGCAGGTACTGAGGAGTGAGTGGCAGCAGGATGGAGCATGGACCAGAGTCTCTGGAGTATAGACACCGTGCACTTATTATGGGCCCCAGTGACATACTCATGGATGGGAAGAAGGTTATTAAAGGGTGCTGTCTGTGTGGAAAGTCTTGATTCGATTGTCTTCATGTTTCCAGTTTTCTGTTCACATCTCTGCTTTTTCTCTTTAAGGAGAGTCTCACTCAGAGACTCATTTGGATCCCGTTTTAGTTTGGATTTGGAACTTCCCTCAAGGCTCATGCGTTGAAGGCTTGAACCCCAGCCGGAAGCACTACTGGGAGGCGGTTGGAACCTTAGCAGGTGAGATCTGCTTGGAGGAGTAGCACACTAGAAGCTTGACTTTGGAAAGTACACTGGGACCCTAGCCTCTTCCTCCCTTAGCCTCCTGTCTGCCATAAGATGAGCAGTTTTCCTCCTCCATGCCCTTCTGCCATGATGCTCCTTTTTTGCCATGGGCCTAAAAGCCAGCTGGCCGTAGACCAAATCCTCTGAAACTGTGGACCAAAATAAATGTTCCTCCCAGTTGTTTTTCTCGAGTCTTTTGTGATAGTGATAGAAAGCTAACCAACATAGGCTCCAGTGTTTTGTATCATCTCCTTAGGGTAAAATATTCCTTTATTTTGTTTAAGCTGTTGCTGAAAAATTTGCTCATGATCTTTGGAAAAAAGACATTTTTGCTGAAACATCAATTTTATTAATTTTATTAATATGTGACTACTACGTCACTCATCTACTCTTTGCAAAGGACTTGTTAACTCTCTTTTGGTTTCTGCAACTGCAAAGTAAAGCATTTTGAAAAGCTCTGAAACTGCTATTGACCAATAATAATTCAGGAGTCTGGAGTCTGTGTGTATAATATTTTGTAGAATATTTTATTAGTCTTGACTCTGAAATTTCCTCCTCTTGCATCAAAATTATGTAGCACATGAAAAGCTATCCATGAACTTAGTTCTGTAACAGTTTTCTTTATTGTTGCTAAATATCTCTGTGTTCTTAATAATACAATTCCAATAGACATCTGCATTGTCACTGCGTATAAATAACTTTAAAAACTGAAATAAAAAACTAGCCTTTCCAGACCAAAAATCATCTGAGTTTTCATTATTTAATCCACCACTCTTCATTTTTAAAAATGAAAAATGAGACCATTTTTCCTGGAGTTAGAAGTAGTATTTAATGCAGTGATCTCTGATTATTTGCTTCAAAAACATTATTGATAAAATTCATTTGATTGTACAATATATATACATTTAAAAACTAACTGATTTAGAAAGTGCTTCTAGGGAATATTTGCTTTTAATTAAAATATTAAGTTCTTTACTCACATGCTTACTGATCTTATTTTTATTTAGCATATTCCTTAGTTTAAAAAAAAAGACTCTCTTTTGGAACCACTATTTGCTTAAAACATCTCAAACTACCTAAACTTCATCATTTGTTGGGTTACTTGCCCTAATTTAAGGGACCTGAAATTTGGCAGTCTTTTCTAACTTGCCTGCAAGGCTATCTGTGGGAATTATACTGCCATCAGAGAGCTTGTGGAAATTTCTATGGGCCTTTAAATTCATTCTGCTTTCTGTAGAGGGTTCAAATCATCTTCTGATTGATACTTGAGAATTGGAGTTCTTTCAGGGGTCTTAAAATCAGCTTGCGCCATTTTGAAAGTCTATGAGGCCACGAGAGTTCAGTCACAGATGACCTCTTAGCAGTACAAACATCTTGGTCTTGTTCAAGAGTGGGAACTGCCGAGGTGAATTCAGGGAAAAGGGGCAGAGCATCCATTAATCAGGCCTCTCCCCTGTGGACTGAAGCTTCTGACCCAGCCAAAGACATGAAGGATGCAAAGCCTAGAAGAAGAGGAAAACTCTTCAAGATTTTCTGGCACCTGTTGGGGAATCCACACAGGAAATTTTCATTCCTTTTTAGCAAACTTGGATGTGTCCTATAATTTCCAATATTTTGAATCCATGCTTTAAGTTTTGGCTTTTATAAAAACACTCCTTTCTAATATATCTATTTGTCTTCCTAGTGTCTGCAAATCCAATGAACAATGATGATTTTCAAATGAAAAAAATATTTAAATCTTTCTCCTTCACTACTTCACTTGCTCTTGTTTTCCTCTTACATTTTAAAGGGCTCAAAAAGAAAAGAAAATCTTTCTTCAAATGGCTAAGTCAGGTCTCATGTTCATTGCTATCCTTTATTTTTTTTTTTCCTGAACAGTAATTTAACATCGTATGACTCACTTGTAGCAATTGATGTTAACAATTCATGATTTGGGAGGTTGACAGTGACGGAAATTTATGAGTTTGTATTTGAATGTCTCCTGAGTTATCTTTTTGTGTTAAAGGCAACTGAGGAAACAGAATCTAAATATATATTTGATGTACATTCATGTCCAGATCTGTATATAACAATACAAAACAATTAAAACACCTATTAAAGTCCAGAAAAACTCCTCTCCAACTGCACCAGGCGACAAACGCTTTAACTTCTGGCTTCCCAAAGGTTAGTTTTTGCTCCTTCCATTGTTGGGCCTGGTGGCTTCATCTGTAATATGTACACTGATTGTTCGCAGCCTGGCAACGGCTCCGAGAGCGAGGGGGCTGGAAAACTATAGCCCCTTGTTAGTTGCAGTCCAAACTTCAAAGGCTTCGAGAACATTGAGCAGACAGGTTTCAGCAGCCGATAAAGCAGCCAGGCAAACAAAAGGCAGCTCCCCTCTCGCCGAGGTGTCTCCTGATCCAGGGAGATTTTCAGTCCACTTTTTTCTTTTATTTGCCACGAAATTCCTGGCAATGAGAAAGACTCATTCTGCCCACGGTTGTGTGCCCCTTGATTCGGCATCAGAGGGAGAGATGGGCATTTATGGCACCATAAATCAAGGGATAAACCATACATGAGCAGCTGGCACATGTGCTAATAACTATAATTATTAATCATGTCAATTTCACACCCTTCAAATTTATGCTGTGCTTTCTGTAGGAAAGCCATCCCTGGCGCCTTGAGCTGTTTATGGTATGAAAATATGATGTGCGGATGGTCTTTGATAATTGTCTTATGACAGTATTGATCTGCCTACAATTGGGTTTGTGGGCCATCGGAGCCCCGCGAAGTGGTTGTCGTCCTCTCTGGGTATATATATCATTGTCACACATCCCCCATTGTTAGTGAGTGGCGTGAATTACTTTCAACATTTGGCCAAGTCTCTAGCTGCTAGGTCACCATTATTCTATCCTTATGTCACTGTGAGGACATTCACTTTGATGTTTCCTTTGTACCTCTTCAGGCAAAAACCCTTTAACTTCAGAATGGTAGCCTGCAGCAGGGTTTCGAAGAGAAAAGGCAGTAAAGGTTTGGGGTGGGCAAAGGCCAAAAAATATGGAAATATGAATTCTCCCCTAAGAGAGGCGATTTTTTTACTTTCCCTTCCATGCCCTCATCAAGTTTTGCCTGTATGTGAGGAGGTGTGGCAAACGGAAGCTGGAGATTCCCATCCATTGCCAAGTCTTGTGCTCATTAAGAGCCCCTTTGCAGACACCCTAAGTTGCTGCCACGCATCAAATTACAAATCTCTGCTTGTGGCACAGATGGTCAAGCTAAAAACTCAGGCTGGCCCCCAGCAGTCACCCCAGGCCAAAGTGGCCAGTCGACTCCAAGTGACTCACCCACTTGGAAGATTCATCCTGTTATCTGAAAAACAGCCCCCTCTAAGGCCAAGCGCGAGCTTGAGGCAGCACCTTGCTGTCGATCTGAATATTCATTTGACCTTGTAGCCAGGCAGCTTTGGAGGCCGAGGCCAGTGGATTGCAGAGTGCTCGGGCCTGGACGCGCTTGTCTGGAACCCTGCGTAGCCCTCGCTGGGCAGTGTCAAAGCCGCTCCTGCTGTCTCTACAGCTGCTCCGTTCCAATGACCCCCGGAAGGTTCTGGGGATTGTTCGAAGAGATTTCTATTAATCAACTACAAACCGACTGTTACAATTTCACACTTTTTTTCCCATCATTTCACACATTTAATGAATTTGGGTGTCTTTTAAATTCAAAACATTTATAATCAAGTAAAAAAAAAAAAAAAAAAAAAAAAAAACCTCTTTAACACAATAGGCAGCAGCAAGACAGAAAATGCCACTTCAAGACTGCACTGCTGAAGCTGGCCATTGAGCTGACAGCGGCTGCCATTCAGGGGACTCCTTACCCAAAGTGTTACCAGACCACAGCAGCCCCTGCAGCACTGTACTGAATCATCCATGAGAAAGCGTAGAAACATAGACATTTCCATTTGTTTGCTGTTTGTTGTTAGTGGCGTGACTTCAGGAGTCCTTTCCCAGCTCAGGCTAGCGTTCAAAATTAAATCTTGCCTTACTCAAAAATGAGCACCAAAACCCCACGCACAATCTACCCATTTTGGGACAGCCTGAGACTCAGCCCAACCCCGAGATGGGCTTCCATTTCTCTCAGGAGACTGAGGGTCAATCACAGACCTCACCTTCTGCTTTGCCAGGACTCCCCAGGCTGTTGGTTCACAGAAGAAACGGGGTCTTAGAGCTAAGGAGCCTGCAAGGCTCACAAAGATTCAAAGGAGAAAGGCCAATTGTACCACACTCACATGCTCTTTGCTGATCTCTAACCTCACAGCAGAATGTTTCTCAATTGCAAGCCAGAGTCCTTGCGCTGTAGGGGGCTGCAGAGCTCCAGCCCCACCGGCTTTTGCTTTCTCTAGGGCCCTGCCGGCTTCAGCTTGCTCAGCCCCCCCCCCCCAGCCACCCCGCCCACACACTGCTCTCCAGCATCCCCTGCTGGTTGACACTGAAGGCCAGAAACCAACCCAGAGGCATACTTCATTCCCACCTGGGGGGGCGGGGGAGGAAAGGAAGCCCCCGTCAAAGGAGAGTTGAGGACACTGGCACAGCGTCGGCTGCCACCAACAATGAATTTCCAAATTTAGTTAACAAGAATCATATTCTGTTCATCTCTCGAATTCTACCTTGGTTTTCCATGAAAGTCTCAATTTCATTATGAGTGACAAGCTACTAGTTACAAGTTTTTGAAATACTGATTTCTAATTACTGATTTTTATCTCCTTTCCTTTCTTATTGGTCTCTGTTTTTAAAGTTTGGCTTCTTATTGCTTTCATGGTCCCTGAGTGCTTTGGCCTTGGTGGGCCATATTATTACACAGTATGTAACAATAATATGTAACATATTAGTACACAACTTTAAACGCGTTAGATATTTTTTTCTCTTTTAGGTAAAATATAAGTGATTCTTGAAGTGTCGGGGCACTGTGACTCAGTGAGTGACCAGTGGAGAAGCCAACCTGCTTCTCTCAAATGTCCCCCAAGAGCCTGGGATGCTTTCCTTCTCCGCGTTGCCTCTCATATGAAGACATCTCAGCACTGCTTTACTTATTAACTGGATCTAATTTATAATGTTACCGCCAGGCCCTCATACACCGTATTATGTACCTTTTAAGCAAATCGTTTCTAACTGGTGAGATGCCACCCCAGCTGCCAGTTGTGAGTTTGTGCACAGCTGGGCAGGCCTGACCTCTTCATTTCCTCTACACCTACCGACTTTTGTGCAAAGTTGTTGAAGAGCTTGCTCACACTCACACATATATCACTGGCTTACATCCATTGGTGTACTCTGTACAAGTATCTCATTTCTCTTTTCTTAATGTCTCTCCAATGAAATTGCTACCTCTAGGACTTAAGAAAGAAGTCCAGGAATTCGATTTCCTGGGAATGTTTTCCAAATGAAGGTCAAGGACATGGGCTGTCTGTCGTCTGAGGGCTGCTGTTCCGTCAGGAAGACTTGACTTTGCAGTAATGAACTTGTACTCCCGAGAGTCTGGGTTACCTGTTCCTGCTACCAGTCAGCAAGAGTGAGCTCAGAGGGTACAAGGACAGAACCATTTTACCCCGAGAAGTGAGACAGCTAAATGTAGCAGGGACTTTTTTCCCCCCATTCTTTTGAGGATGGCTCTCCCTGACAAGAAATATCAGAGAAAAGCACAGCTTCTCTCAGCTGGCCCTTTCTCTGGGTTTTCCCACATGAAACTACACCCAGGCTCCGCTCTGCACTTTGTTATTATGACAGGAAAAAATGAATTTCTAATGTGGTACTTCCACCAGCTGTAGGAGCTGTGGCTCTTCAGTCATGGGCAGCCTGAGGGGAAGGAGCCCGAGTTAGAGTGCTACAGATTCTCTGGGTTAAAAAGAAATCCATCTCTTTCCTCTGACATTGTCATGGAGGTCTTCTTAAGATCAAAGACAAATTTACAAACACATACGGAGCAGGAAGGAGCAGGCACCTGTCACAAATGTTAGTTCATTGATCCTCACAATACTTTCCTATAATGTGTGTGTGTGTGTGTGTGTGTGTAAAGGGGCTTGTTTTTTACATTTGCATAGACCTCTCTATGGAACCAATCAGACTGAGAGAAAGGCAAGAAAAAGGCTCTTGGAGGTATTCCAACTCCTATTTTATCTCCAAGGAAACTTCAGACTTTAAACACCTTGTATTTTAGTGTGTGCCAAGTTTTCTAGGGGTCCTGTTTTTTCACATTAAGGCAGAATTTCTTTAAGCTAAATCTGATCATCTCTTTGATTACCAAATAATTCTACTATTGTTGTAATCATCCACAGCAAACTGCTTTTTGCACCCCCCAACCCTTCTTCTTGGACCCCTACACCCAACTCCAATCCCAGCTAGAGAGTAAACTTCCCAGCCTCCCTGTGGCTGAGAGGTCACATGACAAATTCACACTTTTAAAGGGGACACAAGCAACAGGACAGCACATGGGAAGAAAGCAGTCTCTGAATGATCATGTGGGGAAAAGCCACCAAACTCTCTTACTCAGAAATAAACCTTGTCTTCTTTAAGCCACAACAGAGTTTTGAGGATCTTTGTCCTACCAGCTTAATGTTGAAGTAATACAACATTACCTTTCTCAATAGGATTTCTGCTTTCCTTTCTATCTCATCTGAGATGATACCTCTGAATGCTTCCTCCCTTCCAACTATAAATTATAAATCTTTCAATTCCATGGTAAGACCATACATAAAAATACTTTCCAGAGGCCAGGGATTTAGCTCAGTGGCACCGTGTCTCCCTCTCAAGTGCAAGGTCCTGAGTTTGATACCCAGTACAAAAAACATTTCCAGCCCCTGTATATAGGATATTGTTAACTGCGCCCCTGCCATCCGTGCTCTTTTTTCCTGACAGCAATATTCTGATAACTTCTTGAGGAACTTAACTTTCCCCCATGTTTGACCATGATTAGGATGTGGTCAGCTTCCCTCCAGTTCTAGACTGGATGAGTGTTTGCGTTACCTCCCTTGACCAGAGATCAGGAAGGACTCCCCAAAGTACGGCACTTTGGCAGACCAAGTATTTTGTTTTTCTTTTTGTTTTGGTACCAGAGATCAAACTTAGGACCTTGTGCTTGGGAGGTAGACGCAGTGACAACCCAAGTATTTTGAACTGCAGCAGATGGGAAAGGCATCAGAAGCAAGAAGTTCTCTGACCTTCTCCCAACTTCCTTTCTCTTCCTGAAACTCGTATAAACATCAGAATTCTTCTCCCCTAACATGACTCATGCAATGCAGAATTTCTCTGGCCCAAGCAAACAATAAAAATCTAGAGATGTTACTCTCCGACCTCTTTTTCAGTCTCTGAAGACTTTTGTAAGACAAATGTCCTGCCTTATACCAGGTGGAAGCAATGTTATACAGAGAGCACAAAAATAATCTGAATATATAGGCTTTGCTGAGTATCCTCACTTGTTTTATCACCATTAGATCAGACCCTTTTATCCAGTCACATTTCTACCTGGTTGTCCATTCTTCATCAGATGTAATCGTAAAGATATTGTTATCCTGAGGTTCTCAGTCTTCATTCCTGAAGGCTCTCGTGTCATGTAAAATCTTGTTAAGTAAACTGGTTATGCTTTTCTCTTGCCATCTTCTTTTCTTAAAGGGGTGTCAGCTATGACTTTATAGTCGAGTCCTAAGATGTTTGGTCTCATTTCCCTGAGAGTGGTGGATCCATAGGTGAGGTCAGGAACCGCTGTTGTCCTTTTACTGCCATGAGCAGACTCTGCCCGAAGATGCAGGAGTGCAGAGCTGAGACAGTCATAGGGTATGGAAATAACACCTAACAAGAATATCTGAGCCTCAATCAAACTAATCTGAAGACAAATCTACTCGTATTTTGACTTTGGTCCATTGGAGTTGGGGGTTTATCAGCTTCAACACAAGTACAGTGGTACCTTGGTTCATGAACTTAATTCTTTCCACCATTCTGGTCACAAATCAAATTAGTCGCAAATCAAATTGGTTGCAAACCAAATCAAATTTCCCCAGAAGGCTAACATTGAATATGACCATTGAATTTGATTCAGTTCACCTCCAGTTCAGGTTGCGTCCAGAATTGTGGCAAGAATTTAATTCATGAACTGAGATACCACTGTATTTTCACATATTTTAGAAATGATCTTCTCTCTGAGCAGTTTATTCTAGATACTCTTCCCAAGCAGTAAATCTCATCTTCATTCTTCAAGGTCTGGGTGATCGCTTACCTGCTCAGTGAAATATTCTGTGATTCTCTATCCGCTCCACATCCTTTAGCCAGTGCCAGCTGCTTCTCTCAGTGCTCTGGAATTGCTTTGCGTGAATTTTATCATTTTTATAAGCTGTTGTAATTATTCATTTAAAAGTAGCTCTTCCCCAAAAGATGACAGTGACAAGCTCAAAGAGTATGTCTGTTTTTTGCAGTAAATTTTAGTTGAGCAGGATGTTTGGATTGTAAGTCTTCAATGGGTAAATAGCTCTTTATTAATGAATTAAGGATATAGCAAAGCTCACTTCTATTGTAGCCTGAAGACAATGACTTAAAACTGGATCTTTTCACAATCAGAAATTGTTAGTTGGTGAGACGTGAGGTACTCAGCACAGCGGGTGATGAAGGAGGTGGTAAGTGCTCCGTGTCTCTGAGGCAGGGGCATTTTTTCACTTCTCAAATTCTCTGCGCGGCTCTCACTTTAACCCAATAGATTCTGTCTGTATTTTGCTGGGTATAAAAACAAAGTGGTCAAAAATTAGAAGAGTAAAATACTAGATGAAAGTGAAAATAAGCTCAGGTCTAAGCTACTAAATGTTTAAAATTGAACATTAGCCTGATCGTCCACGAAAATGATACCTTTCTACTCATGTCTTCTCTCACGATATGGAACTATCATTCCATAAAGTTCTATGTATGAACTTTGCAACTTTCAGCTTCTCTAAGCAGCTAATAGCGACTCATCTGGTATCATTTGAGAACAGGATATCTGGAAGATGGGAGCCTGGGCACAATGACATCTGAGGTTTTATTCCTTCGGTCTTGCGTTGTATCGTGAAATCACCAAAAGTGCAAGGTGCTGTGAGACTTCGGTGCTCTTGGCCACAAGCCAGGCTGGGACCTTGGCAACCCAAAGGCCGGGAAGCAGGTGCAGCCCTGTTCACTGGGCAGGAGCTGAGCACTTCAGGGCACAGTTGTATTTTGCTTCCTCTCTCTCTCTCTCTCTCCATATATAAACATAAATATATAAAATTTGACTTTCTCATATAAGAGAAGCCAGGTGCTATTTAAGCTTGTGTGTTTGATTTATTTCATTTAACATTAGGGTCTCAAGATGCACCCATTAACTTATGAATACCTCAAGTTTATCTGTCCATATGTCAGAGTAGGACTCCATTGTGTATAAACACCAAATTTTCTGTATCTATTCATCTGTTGATGGGCATATAGGCCACTTCCAAGAGTCAGCTGTTATAAATTATTCTGCTATTAATCTGTATCCCAGTAATATGATGACTTTTACTCTTTAAGGAAGATATCTAGAAGGAGAACAGCTGTGTCAAATGGAATTTCTATTTTTAGTTTTTGAGGAATCTGCACACTGATCTCCATAGTGCTTACGCCTAGTTTACATTCCCACCAACAATGTAGAAGAGCTCCTTTTTCCCCAGAACCTTGCCAGCATGTGTTATTATTTGATTTCTCGATAACAGCCACTCTTTCTGAGTAAGATAATATCTCAGTGTTGTTTTAATTTGCATTTCTCTAATGGTCAGAGATGTTGAACGTTTTTTCATGTATCTATTGGCTGTTTGAACTTCTGAAGGACTATCTACTCATTTTGGTTGTCCACTTTTTGGTTGGTCTTTTATTTGGGGAGTCTTTAGTTTTTTTGTTTTGTTTTTCGGTACTGGAGATCGAACTAGGGCCCTTGTGCTAGCAAGGCAGGCGCCAGAACCACTGAGCTAAATTCCCGGCCCGAGTCTAGTTTTTTTTAATTCTTTACATATTCTAGATGTTAATCCTCTGTCTGAGGGTTAGTTGACAAAAATTTTTCCCCATTCTGTGGATTGCCTCTTCACTCTAGTTATTTCCTTTGATTTGCAGAAGATTTTTAACTTTTATATGATTCTATTTTTTGATTCTTGATATTATTTCTTGTGCCATTGGGATTTGGTTCAGAAAGTCCATTCCTATTCCTATATTTTAATATCTGTATCTTTGTTCCATTTTAACTTTTGTTTAGTACATGGTGAGGCATGTGGGCCTAAACTGGATTTTCTGCATGACGATATTTAATTTTACCAGTGCCCTTTATTAAAGAGGCTATTTTTCTTTCCTCCAGTGTCTGTTTTGGTCTCCTTTGTCAAAAATCAAATAGCTTAGTGCTGGCAAATAGCAGACTGTTGAGATTTTGCTGAACACAATTCAAATATGTCTAGAATCTTTTGCTGTCTTGTAGTAATATCTCATATAAAACTTTACACTCTTCTCTTTCCATAATTGGATAATCATTTGCCCATTAATATGCCCACTTCACTAGGGGAGAGATTCCTTTACCAATTACGTTAAGAACATAGAGTCTAAGCCTAGCATATAGCACTTGCTCAAAAATATTTGTTGAAAAATTTCAGCATTGGCCCTTGGAAAGTAGGAAAAATTTCTTTCATGTTCAGCCTCTTATATTTTCTTCCTTCATTGACCTGTTTTTTAAAGGCAGTTTTTAAGTATATGAGATTTTTAAAGATCTGTTCTCATTCCAATTTATTTAGGAAAATTTTCATTGATTAAAAAATGGTGAAGCACTTGCTATGGGTAAAAGTCAAGTGAGGCACTGGAAAAGCTTTGTATATGGAAAAGACTTGGTCTCTAGGTTTGGGTTTTTTGGATTTTTAAAAAGATTTTATGTTGCAAAGAAAGATAAAACTCAAAAATTGCTATTGAATAGGGGATTATGAGCTATGTGATGGAAAAGTATATTTTGATCTGGGGAGTGATTATAGTGATGTGTGCATATGAAAAAATCATAGCACTGTACACTTAAAAATGTAAACTTTATTTCAGATTGAGCTGTAAATAATGTGACTCAGCTTAAATAAAGAGGTGCTAGCCAATTAGTAGTTCAGAGCTGATGCCATTTTGTGGCAAAGAGAAAGTCTTAATTCATTAGTAGTTTGTCTCATTAGGGAGCTAGCTGTCATGGTTTGGTTTAGATTTTGCTTGATATTAAGGTCTCAATATTGACCTTACCATACATCGAAGTGCTTACTGTGTTGGCCTGAAATGCCCAATATAGACTTTAAAGGATTGTTTGTCATAATTTTAGGCAAATAGAGAGCAAATGCACCATTGATTGGCCTGACCCTGACCAGTTTTCAGATAGGGGAGTAAAATTGCCAATATCCATCCTTAGTAATTCTGAAGGTAGAGAGTATCCTAGAATTAACTTGCAGGTCTCAGCAAAAAGAGCCACCTCAGGAGCTAATACCTTGGAAGCTGAGAACATAATCCCACCTGGGACTGATGGCCAGCTGTCAGGCCTGAGTGACTGACTGCCCATTGGCTGAGTCCCTGCAGGTGGTGGTGACATTGATGGAGGATGATGGATGACTCTGACCAGCCCCACCCCACCCACTTACCCATATGCATGACAGAAGGGCTTCCATCCCACTGCCCTGGCTGACAAAGCCTCCAAGTAGGCATTTAGATGTGGAAAAACAATGCGTTCAGATCCAGCAGTGATTCACCACCCAATATGGAGGCATTTAATGAGTTGCTAATGTGAAAATAATTTTCTTTCTGACTTTTGAATTGTAGAAATAAAGACACATAGAGAGAAGCCATACAGCTGGTAATGATTCTGCTGAAAATGGAACTGCAGCCTTCAAGAAATGTAAATGAGGTGGACCTGCCCCTGTCAGAGTTGATAGGAGTTTGAAACATCAGGCCTTTAGTTTTCCTTCTACTTCTTCCTTCTTGCTTTACCCATGTGTTTTTCCTGTCCTCTCCTTCCTCCCCTCTGAGCTGAATTTTCTCTACCTCTTCGATAGACTTTTCTCTCTTCTCCCTCCTCCATCATTCATTCCTTCCCTGGCATCTCCAGCAGCCTTCTCTCCTCTTTGTCCTCTCCTTAGCTCCTAATCCCACTTCCGTGAAAATGTTCTCCTTCCTTCCTTTATTTTTTTTCATATGTCATTATCATTTTTGGCAAGGGTTTTAGGGGAAATGTGCATTTAGAAATCAAAGTCAGGAAATTTGGAAAATAAAAGAGCAAGGAAAACCAAAGCAGGGTTTTTTTCAACCTTTAAAGCCACCTTAAGATAAGAGGAAGGAGCTGTTGCTCAGTAGCGCACTTTCTGTGGGTTAGCTAGGAGACTTGTATAGGAAGTCTCTTTAGACTGTAGTCATCTGGTTGACGGGAAAAGTAAGCTGAGGCTCACGTGCACTCCAGTATGTTCGAAAGGAAAACCTGAATGTAACGGGCTAATGAGAGTTAACTCTTTGCTGACCTAGGGCAAATCTGAATTCTAAAGTATTTCTAAAGGAACAAGCCTTTATTATTTTCAAGTACATACAGTCACAGAGTAGACACTTCTGTAATGGTAGCATCTAAGGGCTGTTTTTGTTGACTAGAGATTGTGAGCCATCAACTGTGTGTAAATGAGCACTTCCGCTATGATTGCTTCAGTGTTCTGTTATTCACCTGCACACTTGACTGAAAAATGTTCCCTTCAGTTTTGTTTACACAGCTGGTGCATTTGGTGAACTTTCTCTTAGAGAAAATATCAGGTTAAATTCTGAGATTCTATTTCTAACAAGCATAAACTCTGATTTTGCAAGGTCTGTATTCATGTCTGTATTATCTTCAAAAAACTGGGTGCTATCTCTTACCAATCAGAAATGTTGGTTAAAAGTATCTGTAGATTTCAATTACTGGAAAACAAGTAGACTCATGTGTTACAAATATGAGAACCAGCACCATGCACCATGGCTTTGAACTTCTTCTTCTTCCTCCTCCTCCTCCTCCTCCTCCTCTTTCGTTCTTTGAGAACAAGGTCTTGCTATGTAGTTCAGACTGGCCTTGAACTCACTATGTAGCCCAGGCTGGCCTTAAATTCATGGTGATCCTCCTGCCTGAGCCTCCCTAATTCTAGAATTACAGGAATTCCCTACCATGCCTAGCATGACTTCTTAATAACAATCTACTTAGTAGTCATTTTTTAATCATTACCCTGCATAATATAGGACATGGGTAACATTTTTAAAATGAGTGACAGTACCACCAGCTAGCTATCTCCTGAGGGTCACCCAGGATCCTTTGGGGGGTTTTTGTTTTTGTTTTTTGTCTAAATGTTGGGTATCCACTCTTTACTGAAATTTGGAGATTTTTCTTCCCATCCCTCACCTTCAGCTCATACCACCAAGTAATTGGGAGTTTAAAAAAAAAAGCCACAGAAGAACCAGAGTGTAAGCCCATTGGTTTGAGCCATTAGACAAAGAAGAGGTTGACAACCACTTGAGGGAGACATGGGGGACTCTTATGGGTTAATTTTGAAACCGTTCTTATTGATTATAAGAGTGAAAAGTAATATCTTTTCCTTACCCATCCAAGGCTCATGGCTGGCGCTCCTAGAACAAAAAGTGACTAACAATAGGAAAACATACTCAAATTTATCTAATATAAATTTTACAATAACATAAGGATCTTCAGAAATAACTCAAAGAACCAAGAAGAACTCTATTTTGGGGGGAAAATAAGGTAGAAGTCTGTTTGGAAGATAAAAAGTGTATGATCTGGTGGTGATAAACTGGGTGGAACATCTGTGTGTTCAGATTTTTCTTTGACCTCTGAGTCTCTGCCTGGAATGTGGGTCTGATGATTTACTTTCAAGGAAAGTAGATTAGAGAATTATTTCAGAGCACTGCTTCAGGAGAGTGAGGGGGGGATGTCTGAGAAAAAGGAAATAAAGGATGAGTGTGACCTTCCAGCTTCTGTGGTTTCCTCACTTTCTGTCAGCTTAAAATTCTCAATATGCCAAGGTGCCACATTTTGAGGTGTTGCGTTCCTACATGGTAGACGATGAGAGTAGAGGACACAAAATGATATAGCATAAGCGAGAACAAATCCTAGCTTTTTAAAATTGCATAACTACAAAAAGCCCTAGAATGGATTCTTAGAAAGTATTCTTTGTAAGAAACAGGGAAGGAGGACATTACCAGAACCCCTTGAAGGGAAAGGATGGGACTGGCTCTAATAAGCTAAATGTGCAGTGCCTCTGAACACCTGTGGAGAACTGTCATGAAGGCTGATAGAAATGAGGAACTGGCTGGAATATCGGGATGTATGCAGTTGCTTTTGAGTTATGGAACTAAAGAGATCAACAGCAACAATAATCTAATTTTAAAATGGGAAAAGATATGAATAGACAATCTCAGAAGAAATTCAAATGGCCAAAACATATAGGGAAACAATGCTTATTAGCATCGTTTGCTATCAGGGAAATGTAACTCAAACCCACAATGAGATATCATTTCACCCTAAGTAGAATGGTTATCATCAAAAAGACAAAAAATAGCCAGGTGTGGTGGCATGTGTAGTTTTAGCTACGCAAGCCCCTGAGGTAGAAGAATTGCCTGAGCTCAAGGACTTGAATAAATGTTGGTCAGGATGTAAAGAAAAGGAGGATTCTTATACACTATTGGCAGAAATGTAAATTAATACAGCCACTATAGAGAGCAGTATGGCTGCTCCTCAAAAAAAAAGACCAAAAAAAAAAAAAACAAAAAATAGATTTACTATATGATCCAGCTATCCCACTTATGGGTCTATAGCCAAATGAAACTATATTAGCATATGAGAAAGCACAATAGCTGGAGATATGGGCTCAGCCCAGGTGCCCGTGTACAGATGAATGAAAATGTGCTACATATATACACAATAGAATATTATTCAGCCATAAAAATTACATCCTATTATTTGAACCAAAATGGATGCAACTGGTGGACATTATCTTAAGTGAAAAAAAGTCAGGCACAGAAAGACAAATACTGTACATCCTGTCTTATATGTTGGTGTGGAAAAAAAGGTTGATCTCCATGTAAAGTAGTAAGAAGTTCAGAAAGGTAGGAGAAAAGAAACCTGTATAAGGTGGTTGGATTGATAGAGGTAATAAGTTCTAGAGTTTGACATGGGTAACTATAGCTACAAAGTCCTGTTGTATTTTCATGAATAACTGGAATGGAGGAATTGAAAGGCTCTGAAAACAAAGTACTGATAAAGAGATAATAAATTCACTACCCTGATTTGTTCAACACATGTTATACACATGCATTGAAATATCACATTGTACCTCATTAAATATATATAATCATTGTGTGCTGCAATATTTTTAAGTTTAAAGAGGTAGAAATGCTATCTACTTTGATTTGGTATTTGCATACTGCATGGAGGTATGAAACTATCACATTGTATCCCCTAACTGTATAATTAAAATATAATTTGATAAAAACAGTTTAAAAAGAAATGATAATTTGTTTCATCATTTGAGCCAGTTTCTTATTTTTGACACATAATGTGTTACAAAATATATAATCCTCTTAAAGTTGGGGGTGATTAGAATAAATAAAATAAGGAAAAAACAAAGATTTAATTAAGGAAGTTCTCAATACATTAATGCTGAATGCAATTGAATCAAGAAAGAAATTCAATTCTGGGAAATATGCTTATAGATAATAAATTGAGTTGGGTTCATACATGTGTGATAGACACATACAGATTCCTCTCTCTCTTGCTCCCAGAAACTATTTCTCAATTCATTAGCATAGCCGAGAGAATCCATGGTGCTGAGGAAGAGGTGGATGATCATAACCAGCCTCCCGGTTTGATTAATAAGCAACAGACTCATATTCCTGTTTGGGGGGAGCTTTCCTATCATGGCCATGGTCTCTGGAGAGCTCCAGCCTACAAAGCGATGACATCTGGTGCCCATTATCTCCCTAGATCTGTTGTGATTAGTCCATATGATAAGCCTGGCCAATTGCTGTGGGCAGGGGATCCCTACATTCCCCCCACCAGCGCACTGAAGCTGTCACTTCTGGTTTGTGGCCCCTGCTAATTTGCCACCACAATTTCCAATATCTGCTAGAATCCCACAAGGAAATCTCAGGGCCTTGAAGCAGCAATAGGCTGTGTGGCTGTAGATAAAACCCTAGACCTGATAATAAAAAGGAGAGGTTTATCAATTAGCTCAAGCAGCTCTGTATAGACAGTGATGCTCAGCTTGCCCCTACTTCCATTGTGTTGTGCTAATGAAATGGTCCAGGAAAAATTCAGATTTGCTGATGACAGAAGTAGGTAAGGAACTAAAAGCTAAAACAATGAATAGGTTCAGAAACTTTGCTATTTGAATAAAAAACGATTTCTGCCTTTCCAAATGCTTTTCACTTCCTAATGTCACCCTTTCTCTCAAGCTCTGAGACCCAGTGGTAATAAATGAAATCCCTCCAGGTGGCAGAAAGGCCTGCCACTTCAGAAGTAGATGATTCAAACCTGTAAAAAGACAGTCATGCTACATGGTGAATTCATTAGTACTGGATTTGTAAGCAAATCTCAGATTTATAAAGGCAGGAAAATGTAAAGATGGGTGAAAAAAATTGTGGCAGAATATAGTGGGAAAGGTTTTTAAATTATCAGGTAATTTCATCTTAATTCATTTTTGTGTTTGTTTGCTTGCTTGCTTTTGTTTTTGTTTTTCATTAGCAGCAGTGACTGGAAAGTGGAAATGTCGATTTATGGCAAAACCACAAATGTCACCCAATTTTACTTTGCTTAAATTCTGCTAGCCTTTTTTCTTTTCCCTTTTTTTCAATACAATTTTATTTGTTCTCATACAACCCAGACCATATCTAGCCATGGAGAGCTGGCCTGACCTTAGTAGACATTCATTTTTCTGTGTCCATTTCTCCCCTTCCAACCGCTGGCCTGTCTCCAAGGCTCTCACCCTGTGCCAGGTCTACCTGGAAAGGGCAGGAAAGCTTGGTGGTGAAGCTGTTCCCTGAACTATGCTATCTAATGATTTCAGCTCCAGCCAGATTTAGAGGCCTGAGTTGTATGGAAATGAGATTCGCTCAGTACTGAACTTTCCTCCAGTTCACACTGAGTGCTGGTATCGTATCTAAGAGGTACCCAGCAGTGAAGTCACTGGAGCGAACAGAGTGAAAGCTGTCACTAGGGAAGTTGCCTCCCAAGATAGATTTACAGTCAGCCTGTACCTTGGATCAAGACAGAGCTAAAGTCTGCACTTGGATAACTGGATCTCCAAAGTCTTTCCTCTATCTTGAGTCTCTTTCCATTGGTTTTGAATTACTATATATTAATTTATCATTTTATTTAATGAGGACGTATCGGAAAAAAGTTTTTGTTGTTAACATGGTGAATTAAAGTACACACTAATGTGCCTAACTATGGAAGTAGTACAATAACATAATCAAAACACTACATTTAGTTTCCTTTATATTTTACAAAAGTTAAAAACTACTGATTCAGCACTGCATTTCAGACTTTCTATGCATATACTGTTACATTTATGTATCTTGGTCATATTAGTCATCATAGAAGATTGAAAATTCTTGCACAAGGTTAGAATCCTATGAATCAGAATATTTTTCAAGCTTTTGTGTGCATAAAACAGATTCTGGGGACGGTCATGCTGCCAAAGTAGAAGACAATACTTTCTTGGACATAAATTACTGATATTATCAGTAATTTTCTTCGTGGCTTTGTAGACACTCCTCTCATTAATATTTCCCTGCTACTACCCTTTAGTTTTTGCTTCTCTTAGAAAGGGACAATTAATTTAGTAACTTTAACAAAAAATAAGGAAAACCTAGAAGTCATTTTCGGTGACTCCAAGTAACATGACCCATTTTTCTAGCAAATGTGTTTGGCTCTATCCTTTACTTGCCTTGTTTTATCCATTGCTCAAGAAAGCCAAGGCTCAACTTTTGAACAGTGGAGAATCAGTGATTCGTGTTAGGGCCAAGATAGTGTTGTATATGTGTGACAAGGACAGGGTCATTCTATTGGTTTAAAGTATTATCAATCAATAAATTGCCAATTTACAATAATTTCTGAAAATCATGTGCATTTGGGTGCATTCAAGTACTTACCCAACTTTGCGAAATCCATTCTTCAGAAAATGAAAGTGGGCTTCCTGGTGCCGTTGCATACAATGCATCATAGTGAGGGCAAAGCCCCTTGGGAGTGAGAGCCCCAGTGACAACCCCGGCTCGGCCCCGGTAGTTCCACTTGGCTAGGCTCACGGAGGAGCCCTCTCTTCTGCGAGGGGTCAGACCCTCTCCATTGACACTAATGGACCGTTTTATGCAAAACTGTTCATTTTCCGGAAAGGAGCATGTCTGACTGGTGGAGTGATTCACAAAAATCACTTCATTACATGAATACTCTTCATGCGTGGCCTTATTCCCTGCAGTGGTGTAGACACTGGGAACCGTGCAAGGGCACCCAAGGGGGTGGGCTCCTCTCCAAAGAGCGCATCAACCGCAAGTTCCCGGCGCTGCATTCAGACGTTGGCAGCCTCTCACCGGTACCCAGGAAACGAAAGCCTTGTGACTCCATTTGTCCCCGAAACTCCCACATTCTCGCAAATGTGTGTTACTGAAGACATTAGGGACATCAAGCGCCTTCTCCTTCTCCACAGAGCAGCAAATGGTGCTGCTCACTGTGAGGGTCGCCAGTGAGGCTCCGTGCCTGTGAGGGCGCTGTCCACTCCCAAGGAGGCACTTGGTCCGGAAATGCCCTCACTGTCTCCAACAACACTTTAAGTCCAAAGCAGGACAACAGCAGTAGGAGAAGGCATTTCCTTGGGGAAGGAGGAGGAACGGGGTGTACTGAGATGTAGGAGGCAGAATGGAAGAGGCTGTGACACTGGTGGAAATACTGGAAGATTCTGATGAAACAGATCCAAGCCTTTGGAAGCTTCTACAAACTACAGACACTATAGGGCCACTGCGCTCTCCTGAAGTTGCCTTGCTTGGTCTAAGTCAGTGTGCTCCCCCAAATTCATCTGCATTTCTATCATGGGTCCCCTCCCTCTCTCTCTCCCACCCCACCCCCTCTCCATTTTGACTTCTGCACTGAGGCTAGTGATGCTAGTCTCCTTTTAATGCTCAGAGTCCAAGCTTTCAACCCTTCCAAATACTAAAAAATGATGTCTTTGCCTTTAAGAACACAATGACCAGTGGACTGTGAAAGGTCCGTTTTGCTGTGATTTGCACAACCCAGGACTGCTCAGAGCTCAGCTGCACCAGGCTAATTTCCATAAGCATCATGTGGTGTTACAGAAACCACATTTTGCCAAGCTGTCAACTATACAGCCTTCTCTTTGCTAAACAGACTCCCATTAAAACTGTCTGCACAATTTGTCAGTTAAATGAGGTACAAGAGGGACGCTCTATTTGCCCCTAATTAGCTGCGCAGACTACCTTTGTCTGTTTGATTAAGCATTCACATTATCAATTTTGTTTAATCTGATTCATTTCACACACTTCCCCTGGGACTCGGCCCATACGGTTAACTAATCTCTGGTATCATCTCTCATATCAGGCAGCTATCCTCTCCCCCAGAATACATTCTACCCACAGGCAGCACGATCATCATGCTCAACAGAGGGGAGTTGGTCTGGTTCTGGACAGAAATTGAGCTCAGGGACTGGAGCTGAACTGCGACGTGCTTAAAGTGAAGCAGAGAGCAGCTCCTTCCTCGGGGCCATCTGTCTGCGGTCAGCCATCCCCTCATTTGTTCATATCCACCCATCCCCTCTTTCAGGCAGCAAACATATTGTTTGCCTACTATGCACCAGGGGCTGTGGTGGGATTGGGGAGTGACACTGGCCGTATAAGATGTGGTCTGTGCTCTCCAGTGCTCATGATCTCGGCTCTGGAGAGCACTGGGAAAACTGTCATAGATGCACACCCCTCCCTGAGGCCAGTTTCTCTCACATCTGCCACACACGGCCTATTCAGCCTGGCTACCAAACAACTCTCCAAAGAGAGCTTTCTGTGAAGATTCTAAACACGAGACCATCTCCCCTCCCACTTCCAGCTCGGTAAAGTGGTTAGCAATGGTGAAGGAGGGGTTTTAGGGTTAGAATAAACTAATCAGTTGATAATATCCAGTTCTGAAATGTCATTGCATCTCAGATGACTGAAGTTACACCTTCGTGGAACTAAACTAGTTATGTTCAAGTCACAATCGACAGCACCTGAGCAGAGTCTATTAAACATTAGAGGAGCACAAATGAAAAATGTGAGAGAAAACGGGATTGGTTTGGTTCAGTGGGAGTATAAATCTATCCTGGGAGTGGGAGCAGTAGAAAAACTACAGGTATTCATGGCTCATGGAACACTTGCATTACTAAAAAAAGTAATATTGAAACCTTATGCTGATTAAGATTGCAATCTCAGAAACATGTTCTCTGTGAAAGGTTTTGGTTCCTAGCAGATGACATACACTGATGCTGGAACCTCAGACTGGGAAGTGGAAGGCTTTGGAAGTCTTCCCGCGCAGTCCTCCGCTGTGCCTGGGAATTTCCTGGATGACATGAATAGACAAGGCACTGGCAGGTTCTGCATAGCTGGCTTCAAAATGGGCCCTGCTGTTCTGCAAGGCTGCCTTCTGATTGGTCAGTTCTGAAGCATACATGCTAAATGAGATCGGCCCCTCTGAAACCCACTGACTCTAGGGAACAGTACCTGTAGATAAGGCCAATCTTCTAAATAATTTTGAAGAAACCTCTAATGCTCAACTCAAATTTTCTTTCTCCGAGTACGGAACCTGCAGCTCTTTCAGTAGTTGTTCAGGTAGTGCTTTCCAGCGATTCCGCCTTCTCTCCCCTTCTTCCCAGAATGCTTTGCTTCATCAGTCTTCCTCTCAAAATGAGGTCCCAGCGGCGGGTAGCATCTCTGCAAATGCATGAAATATGGAGACTGGAGCAAGACAACCCAACTCTATGGATATAATCTAGGACTATGTTGACTCTCAACCTCACTACCCTGTGGATTCATATTGGCCTGAAACCTGAGTTTCTTTAGAGGTTGCTTTTATTCAGGTCTGGGTTTGCCCTATTATGCAGCTTAATGACAATATCCATTACATGATATCTTACTAACATGGAGTCGTCATTTTAGCTTGTTATTTAGTACCTGGCTCTGTCCTTTCAACTTTGTGTTCCCTTCCAATATGATAAAGACAGCAATACAATCTTCAAGTAAGTCACTGATTAAAATGGGGAAAAAAAAGACAAGAATGAAAGTCAGTGGTTTCTACAACAAAACAAATACAACTAGTGGTAAGCTACATTGGACAATTACATATGCCAAACATTGCTGTACCTATTTTATTAGTCTTGTCTCATTTAGTATTCACAAACCTTTATTTGGTAGCAACAATATCAGCTTATAAGTGAAACTTTTGAGAATAGCAACCCTAGAAAATACCTGCCATACAGAATATAGTTGATAATTACGTGGACGGGTGAGGTGCATAACTCAGTGGTACAGCATGTGCTTAGCATGGGCAAGGTCCTGGGTTCAATCCCCAATACTGGAAATATATACATTGACACACACACACACGTGTAGTTACTATGTGGGACTAAAATTTCAGCTAAGCACTGACTGAGCCTGAGCTCACCCAGAGTGCACATGTTCCATAGTCACCACTTTTTTACCACTAGGGAAAAGAAATCAGATCACCGGCACACAGAAGGAGAAAGGAGGGTACCATGAACCTTGGTCATCTACCCACACATCCCCATCGGGTGAAAAGGACTGAGGCTGCCACACTCCTATTCAAGTCATACTGTCATTGTGGGCACTCTTCATGTTTCATTTATTTATTCTTTGATCCCACTTTCCACTTCTATTCACCCCCCTCACACACACACCCACAGGAAAGCTTTCCAATGAGTTCCATCTATAACCTTGAACTTATATATATCTTTGTAAAATTTGTAATGTCATTGTTTTGGCAGTGTCCATTCATGTAAAATACACTGAGCTATGGACCACTTTCTATGTCTTATTCCTCTTCCTGAGCACCACATTTTTAAAAGTCTATCTTGCTCGGAATATATCTAGTTCCCTGTCTCTAACTGCTGTGTAGTAACCCATGGTGTGCATCTCCCATGTCTCATCTGTCTATTACTCTAAGGAGAGATCTGGATGCCCTACTCTCCGCCATCACAAATCAGGACAAGGTGAACCTAGAGGACACTACCAGTGATGTAAGTCAGACAGAGGAAGACAAACACTGTACCATCTCATGGGTCTGTGCAAACTAAGAAAGTCAAACTCAGAGGCCAAGGTAGGATGGTGGCTGCCAGGGGCTGGAAAATGGGAAAATGTTGTTGAAAGGGGACAAGGTTTCACTTAGACAGAATGAGTAGGTTCTGGAGACTTCATGTTGACAATAGTTATTACTTTACTGTATGCTTGAAATCTGCTGACAGAGTAGATCTTATATTCTTATCACACACACACACGAACATATGAAGTGATGATATAATAATTAGCTTGACTGTCATGATCATCACAATGTATATGCTTTCAAACATTATATTTAATATTTTAAATATAGACAATTTATATTTGATTAAAATAAAACATCAAGATATATGCAATGATTAAAATCCTAGCCTAGCTAGGCTAAAATAAACCACATATATTTTAGGAAAAGTAAATTATAAACTGGAGTATATAGGTCAGAGATAGAGCACTTGCCTAACATATATGAGGCCCTGATTTCTAGCACTGAAAAAAAAAGAAAGCAAAAATAGTTGAATATATAAAAATCTTTAAAGCTTGCTACCAAATTTGCTTTTCAAAGTAAAAGTATTTTTTAAATACCATCAGGTTCTGACACTATTTTAGGAAAAGTAAATTATAAACTGGAGTATATAGGTCAGAGATAGAGCACTTGCCTAACATATATGAGGCCCTGATTTCTAGCACTGAAAAAAAAAGAAAGCAAAAATAGTTGAATATATAAAAATCTTTAAAGCTTGCTACCAAATTTGCTTTTCAAAGTAAAAGTATTTTTTAAATACCATCAGGTTCTGACACTATTTTTATTATTATTATTATTATTATTATTAATTTTATTTATTTTGAGATGGGCTTTCACTGTGTAACTCAGGCTGGCCTCAAACTCACAAAGATCCTCCTGCTTTTGCCTTGGAGGGCTGGGATTACAGGTGTGTGTCACCACACCCAGCTAAAGTAAAAGTACCATAAAAATAACCAGAAGACTCTACAAGGAGATCAACTAAGTAGTATGTTTTCTATATTTTAAACATTTTTATGTTGTAGTTCTTTAATAAGATGTTTTAATGTTAAAAGTTTAAACCACAGAACATACTGGTCCAAGAACCTTATCACCCTGAATAAAACGCTTCTGGGTAATGGAGCAGGGTGAAGACCCTGGGCATAGAGAGATGAAATCTTAGCCCCACCAGCAAGACATGATTTTTGTTTTCCTGCATATTCCATTGGATACCTAAAACTTTTAACTTTTGATGATCTAATGGGTGTGAAGTTGCTTCTCATTACTTTACAAATGTGTGTTTATCTGATTATTGGTTGATTGGGGCATCTGTTCCTGTGCTTTTGAATTTCCTCTTCTATAGGAAAAATTTAGACGCTTAGCCCATTTTTCTATTTGTTTCCTGACATGCGAAGGTTACAAAGCTTAACCAGACAGCAACAAAAAATCTGAGGTCTTTTGTACAGTAGGATGACTACAGTTAATGAGAGCGCATTTCATGTTCAAAATTTCTAAGAGTAGATTTCTAATGTCTCTGCACACAAAATCGTATGGGAAGTGGTGGCTGTTGCTTGCTTTAATCTTTCCACAGCATAATCATATGTTAAGCATCACATTATACCCCACAGATACATATAATTATTTTCAATTTAAATAATATTAATAATAAAGGAAATGAAAAAAACATATGGTATGTTATTAGTTTTGGTTGTTTCATTATAGTAACAAATGACAAAATGCTCCAAGAGATTCCATCTGCCATCTCTGTGTTAATGACTCAATTCTGTGGTCATCCCTTCCCGATGGGTGGTCCCAGAAATTCAGTGTATCAAACACACACCATTTCCTTCCTAACATCCATCCTTCTTCATTCTGGGTATCTGACTTCATGATTCTATCTTCTGCCCAGTTGTCCAAATAAGAACGCAGTTTCTCTCTCGTTCACCATAACCAGTCAACACATCGCGCACCTGCCCCTCAGCCCACTCTCTCCCCCCACCTGAACGATCCCAATGTGCATGGTCCTCAAATGAGCCTCCAGATGGGACTGTCTAGCGAATGTCCCTGCAGTCTCCCACACTGCCATCAAGGTTCATGACAAAAGCAAATGTGCAGTTTCAGTGGGGAAAGATATGTAGGTTCTGGGCATAGTTGGTGGCGACTGCATTTAGAACCACTAAACTGTACACTCAAGAAAAAGTTAAAATGATATGCTTAATATTATATACACTTTGTATTAAACAAATTGTCCTTAGACTGGCAAGCCTCCTTCTTACCACTATTGATTTCTTACCATCTATTATTGAAGTCCAATGTCTTTGCAATCTGACCCCAACCATACTCTTTGGCCATCCTAACCGCATGGCATTCTACACATAATGCCATCTCTAGTCTCCAGATACAGTTTCATTTGCCTGTTCCACATCCCTTTGCAGTCTAGCCATCTCTCCATCCCTGCTCCTGGCAACCAGTGAGCTATTTTCTGATGTTATAATTTTGTTTATTCTAGATGAATGATATACTGTGTGATTTCTGTGTCTGACTTCATTTACTTAATACTAACTTTTTAGATTCCTTTTTAATGCTGAGTAGTATTCCATTGTATATGAATATATATATATATATTATAATTTATCATAATTTATGCCATACCATTTGACAGACACTTGATTGTTTCTAGTTTGGGGATATTATGAATAAAGCTACTGTGAACATTTACATAGTAATCTTTACATGGATAAACTTTTCTGCTTGGATTGAGTAAATACCTATGAGTAAAATTACTAGGTCATATGGCAAGTATATATTTGACAATATAAGAAACTATCAAGCTATTTTACAATTGTTGCACTACTGTACATATTTACAAGTAATGTATCAGGTAATTATAAATATTCTCCAGTCCTTTTCAATTAATGCAATATCATTTGGGGTTTTTGGTTTTTGTTTTTTGTTTTTGCACAGTATCTTGCTATTTAGTTCAGGCTGGCCTTGAACTCACTATGTAGCTCAGGCTAGGCTCAGATTCATGGTGATCTTCCTGCCTCATCCTGTTGAGTTGAAACCAGGCCTGGTTTCAACTAATACCAACATCTTAATCATCTCTGTGCCTAATCCTATTGATTATATTATGCCTTCATTATTAGAAAAATTTCCTGTTTCTTTGCCTTTTTCTTTCTTTCTTTTCTTTCTTTCTTTCTTTCTTTCTTTCTTTCTTTCTTTCTTTCTTTCTTTCTTTCTTCTTCTTCTTTTTCTTCTTCTTCTTGTTCTTCTTCTTCTTCCTCCTCCTCCTCTTGTTCTTCTTCCCTCCCCCTTCCCTCCCTCCCCCTCCTCCTTTCTCTTCCTCTTCCTCTTCTTCCTCCCTC
>NW_022900926.1:21512317-21541454 GCF_012274545.1 Fukomys damarensis | reverse complement strand
CTTCTTTCTTCTTTTTTTTTGTTACTGGGGATCAAACTACAGACCTTGTTCTTGTGTGGCAGGTGGCAAACCACTGAGCTAAATCCCTGGCCTTGTCTTTTTCCATTTCTTACATTGTATGGTAGGCAATTTGGATGACACATTCTAGAGACTCTAGATTATTTTTTCCCATAGAAAGAGAATTAGGTTTCTTCAATTCTGATAGATAATGAAATTATTGTGTTATTATCTTGACCTGTCTAATTTTGTTGTTCATCTTCGCTGTCGTTTTCAGTTTTATTCTCTTCCTAGCACACTGTTCTTACTTGCAGTACAGGACACATACTTAGGTCTGCCTCTTCTCACTGAGCCAGGACTCCCATGTCTCCTGGAACTCTGGGGCCCCTAAAACCCTCGCGAAGCCCTCCAGCCTCCCACTACTCAGTTACCTTCAGTCTCCAGATCCTGTTCTGGAGCTTACTGCATTTTTGAGACTGCTTATCTGTAACTCCCTCCTCAGAGGTGTGCTGCTCTACATCCTGGCTGCTGCACCAATCCTGAGCTCTCCTTTGCCCCCCTCACATAAACACACACACACACACACACACACACACACACACACACACGCACACTCTCTCTACAGAAGTTGGGAACATACTCCCAGGAAGAAAGGCAGGGTGAATGCTCTTCTGCTTGCCTCAGTTGCTGGTTTTCTAAAGACCAAAGCCTTGAGTTAGTTGCCATCCAGTGTTTGCCAACAGACCACGTGTTAGAAATTTCTAGATAATTTATCTTAGCTTTAAGAAAATCTGACCTTATAATTGGTAAGTGACCATGATCAAATGAAGAATAGTTTAACTATGTAAATACATTTAGCATTAGAAAACTTATAAGTATATCATTCACAGTAACAGATTTAAGAGAAACAATTATTATTTCCCTAAATGCAGGAAAAGTCACCTGATAATATTCCACATTAATACATAATTTTTAAAAACACAAATATACTTCTAGATGTCTAAATATTGAAAGAACTTAATATCAAGAACAAGACAATCATGTCTGGTATCACTATTTCCATTCAGTTTTGAACTTTAGCTTAGCTAGCATAGGGGAAAAATTAGAGGTATAAAGGCTACTAAGTGATTCTTCTGCCTTGTGGGAGACTGCCCTGTTGATTACGCCCAAAGCAAGCTGTAAACAGGGTGGGCTTTAAAGAGTTAACCCCACAGTTGGCTTGTTTTAAAAATGAGTCTGACTGAAGCCTATGTGACTCATAGGGGCATTGCAGTGGTGTGTGGATTAGTATTATCTCCCCACTAATGGCCGCAGCAGAGACCATAGAAATGGTCCATGAAGCTTTGGGGCTTGATATGAGATGACCTGACAGGTGAGCTCAGAGTGACTTTTACCCAAATTCTGTTCCACACTTGAAACCTTCTTAACTAAAAAGATGGGTTAATCATTAACCACGGTCTATATCTGTTCTGGTCTGTTCTTAGCACGAGAATGCCTTGTGGCTTCTTTTACAAGCCTTGCCTGCATGAGCAAATTATCTCTAGCAACCACAGAAAGCCCCCTCACCCCAATTTAATGAATAATTGTGTCACCAGTAAATGTCAATGGCTCTGGCTCTTTCAGGATCTTTGCTTGCTCAGCTCTGACTATCCCAGTTCCCTGTTTCACCTTAATTCTATCGCTAGGTCTTTCTTCTTGACTTGCTTGCATCATAGAACCAAGCAAGAGACTAATTGGGATCCTCTGCAGGAATCCCTGCTACTGCCTCTGCCTTCTAGAGGGCTGAGACGATAGGTGTGCACCACCACACTGGCTCAGCTCCACTTTTATAACAAATACAAAATAACTAGAAAATAAATTTTATGAATAATGGTAAAGAATTTTATGTACTAGCATACATAAAATAATCCCCTTCTTACATTTTACATACATTGTGGGCACTATCTTTCTCAAAAAAATTTTTTTAAAGTCTAGTCTATCCAAGTGTTAATTATGGTTTATTCCAGAGTCTTGCTTGGTATTTTTTGCCTTCTCTTAAAAAGATTTTGATATTGTTGAACTTTCTAAATACATTGATTAACTTCATTCTCCAATTCTGAGCACAATTAATTTTTTAAATCACACTTTTACTTCAATTTTTTAGAGCTGACAGAGAGTAAAATTAAACCTGTGCCTTGGAGTTAATGTTAGTGTCTACTCTCAATGCTTCTAATTGGTGAAAAAGATCTACCAGAATAATTATTTAGTATCATAAACTCAAACTATTGGCTCATTGATTTACTATTTCATTGTACACAGTGTTTTGAATCTCTTTGAATATTTAAGAATCATCTAATTATCCAAGAGACATTTGTTAAAAATCGAAATAACTTAAACAAAAATAGTGCTTTCATGCCTATGTTGAAATAACTAAAAGATAGATTTAGAGTAGGGATTTTAGTTATTCCTTGTTTAGAAAGTATGTTTTGAGATCACTTAAATATACCAGATGGAATTTTATTCCCATATTTATTTTATTCTCAGTGTTTTCCTAATATCTGCTTGCATGCTTTAATTTTTAAGTATTTTAAGAGCTCTTATTTCCCAATTTAAAAAAAAACTAACTGATTTACATTTAAGACTACTAGCTCAAAGCTCTGACCTCATGAAACACTTGATTGTTCTTCCTAGTATAACTTCTGTGAATAAATATAACTTGGAATGGTTATAAGCATCTAAGAACATCTGGCCTGTAGTCTTAATAAAATAAACCTTAAGTTTTATAATTTTTTTAGTGGATGCCCAGAAAAAAAAAAATCTATCTTTGTATGGATCTGCTTTTCATCTCACTTATAAAACAAATTAAATGATTTTAGGTAGAAAATTAAATTACTTTTGAAAAATTAAACATAAAAATATTCTACATATTACAAAATTATAAGTCAGATTGGTGGAATAGCATCGGTCCATAAATTTCATAAACTCCACAACAGTGGCTTAAATTAATCAGCCTTTCATTTACATGAGTAAGTCTTTTAATAGCTCTGTGTGCTCTGTTTTGGGAATCATTCTGACTCATTAGTTCCTTACATTTGATGCCTTTAAGTATCAATACTTATGCTCATTGGCTTTGCCATCAGTTTTATATCAATCTAATTAATATCCCTCTATGTAGTCATGTTAATTAAAAAGAATATCAAGTCTCAAACATAGAAATTTTATTCTCCTTCATAATGTTTGGCTCAAGTATGACAAATACTTATGGATAAATGAAAGAATTTAAATTAATCCTACAAAGAGAAGCAAGCATTGGGAGGCAGCTCACTGCCCTGTTCCAAGTTTTATTTATTCACAGAAGTTCTACTAGGAAGAGCAATCAAGTGTTTCATGAGATCAGAGCTTTGAGCTAGTAGTCTTAAATGTAAATCAGTTAGTTTTTTTTATTTCATAGTAGTTCAAGAAACCTGTGGAAGAGGCTTTACCATGTCTTTTTGAGACACAAAAAGGAGGAAAATTGTGGCTACTTTTTTGACTTATGTAAAAGCTGTATTATAGCACCTGCCTTAGAGACATGCTTTCCAAATATTGTGCTGTATTTTTAAATTTTTAGTTTTTATTTGTACATTTTGCAGTACATGATTACATTCATCATGAGTTGGTACACATATATAACGCATTCTATTTTCTATTACTTCCCTTTCCCCTTGCTTTCCTCTCTCCTCCTTTCCTTCTATCTCTTAACTATAGAATATATTTTTAATTGAAATTAAATAATTTCTGGATCTCTCCAGTTGCTTTTGGCTACCCATTCATTATTTTATTCACTCATTTATTGCTAGGTGATTGATTCCTTCATTCACTCGATGAATTAATTTAGAGTGAATGGTATTTTCAAATGGTTGAAAACATGCTCTGTTGAGACAGATTGTGAACCTCTTTGATGCCCACTGTGTTGATGTGTGCTCAGGTTGACTCAGGAGGTAGAAGACTGCTAACTCCAAGGAGTCAAAATGTCTTGAAGATGGGATGTTTTGCCAGTTCAAGGGGAGATGCATCTTATGGGGAAAACAAGGAAGCTCCAGAAGAGACAATCAGATAAAAGTTAATTATTTGGCCAAATTGTCACTGTGTCTTGCTTTCCTGACTTGCTACTTAAAACAAACATCAGTGCTCAGCAAAACTCTAATGCCTTTGTTGTTCCTCGATAAACCTGAGGGTTTGAGTCAGTTTGGGGCCCCACTCCATTCCAGTGAAGACCCCTGGCCCCTCAACAAAGATACTCCCTGTCTCTCCCATCTTCATTTGTCTAACAGGGTTTGCTGGCCTGCATCCAGCCACAGACAGCTTGGGTTACATAGTGCCTCTACTGCTTAATGTCTTTGTTTTCCAATTTTCCCATCTCTAAAATGAAGATTAAATGAAGATTAAAAATGGGAGAAAATAGAAGTAACATCACCAATGCATTCATATATGTTAAGTGCCTATTTCCACAGCTCTCCTTGTTGACCTGTTATATTGTACTTATTATATATTAGTTATTATAACGTGCTAAGTGCTATAGAATTAGGTAGTACTTAGCACTCAGGAAAATAGTAATTCAAACTTTAAAAACAATTTTTAATCTGCTTTTATTAAAACTTTTAGAAACACTTTGCTGTTGTGTTTCTCAGGTAAATTTATTTCTCTGTGCACTTATATATATGGGTTTGTTTTACAGGAGAGAGCTTCCATCCTTTATTTTTAAGGATTTCTTTATTCTCAGGATAATGAAACAAGTTTCTCAATACTATAATTTAAGTGAGTAAATAAAAAATTATTTATGAGGCTGCAGTGCAGGCTGTTGAAAGTTTGGTCCCCTAAGGAGGGGAACTTCTTAAGTGCAAACAAGTATGAAAGCAGCAGAAGGAACATCCTCTGTCTTAAAAGTAACTAAATCACAAAAGCTTGTAGTATTCCATTGTATGTACATACTTCAGTGTGTAATCTGAAAATTTCAACCAGTAAGGGTCCAAGCTGTAAGAAAATACATGAACATATACTGAAATATTATTTGCAAGGCTTCGTGAACAAGGCCAGGTATGGTGGTACATGTCTGTGATCCCAGCACTCGGGAGGCTGAGGCAGGAGGATTGCTGTAAGTTCCAGGCTATCTGGACTATGTAGCAAGACCCTTTTTCAAAAAAACAAAAATAAAAGAACTCATGAACAGCTCCTTCAATGGAAGAGCAATCCAACCATGATCCAGTAAAAATACTCAAATACATCTATGAGAACATTATTATCATAACAACCCTGGCCTTGTTTTCTCTTAGTTCTGATTTTCTGTAACCATGGTTTTCAACCATCTGGGTCAAATGCAGTATATTTTCTGTTAAGCAGATTTCACTTTGATAAATATTTTTAAATTCAAAATAAAGTGTGAACAAATTGATGTCTCTGAATGGACACTAAAATATGCTTTGAACCACAGAGCAAATCAAAGAGAGTTATTCAACAGCATTCTGAATAGACAAATAAAACTAGACTAACAATGTATGGTTGTTCAGTTCATGTTACATTTCTAAAATGTAGTTGTATCTTTTGCCAAGTCTTGCTAGTTAGTGAGTTTTACATTAGAGAACCTCCTTATGAAACTTTCAAATTTTCTTATTAAAATATTCATGGAAAAATTATGAGTAATAATGTCAATCAGATTTATTTTTTGTGGCCATTCTGATGGAAGCCCTCCATGCTTCTGGGTCAAACTCTCAGTAAGCCAATTAAACTGTTATTTTTGGCTGATTAAAGAGTTTTTCTCTTTGAAGAACAGTTGAAAAATAGTCAGGGTTCTCCAGAGAAGCATTACTAACAGGATGTCTGTCTGTGTGTCTATCCATCCATCCAACTATCTGTTATCTATCTGTCCATGCATCCATCCATCTGCCCATGAGAGACAGAGAGCCTGAGACAGAGAGACAAGATAAGGCATTGGTTCATATGAACCTTCTCTCCGCAAGCTGAAGAGTCAGAAAAGTCAGTGGTGTAGTTCTGGGCCAAGTCTTAAGGCCTGATAACCAGGAAAAAAAGATGATGTAAGGCCCAGTTCTACTACAGGACAAGACCAAATCCCAGAGTAAACAGTTATGGAGAGAATGATTTCTGTTCTGTCCCTGCCTTTTTGTTCTATTTTGGCCCTCTGTGGATTGAAGGATGAAGTGCCCTTTCTCATCCACAGACACATTCAGAAGTAATATTCAGCCAAGTATCTGGGCTTCCCATAGACCAGTGAAGTTGACACGTAACATTAGCCATCAAGGGTAGATAATGATACTGCTTCAACAGTAGCAAATGGGGTAGCTTTCCTACAGAGAGCTTTTTAGGATCTCACATACTAAGCAGATCCCACCCCAAAAAAATACCCTGGGGGAAGATAGGCCAAACTGATCATTTATCTTGAGATGTTAGATAATAACTGAAGAATTATTTTTAAAAGGGGATTGGTTTTCCAAATACGCAAGGGTATGATCAAAACATACTATGAATGTTAAAATGTTTAAAACTTTATTACAGTAAAAGACACATTCCATTAATCCCCTCAAAATACTTCCTCTCATTTGGAATACACTTATCTCGGCATCCTTGTCACTTTCTGAAGCAGTTCTGCAAGTCCTCTGTCATGGGTGAATGCTGCTCCCATGCGCCATCCAACATTTGGCAGGCTCACCAAACACCAAAGTGTCTTCATCCACCCTATTCTCTGGGTCTACACTGTGTGACTTCTGGTTCTTCCTGAAAGTCAAAATGACTATGAAAGGTAAATGTTTTGAAGCAATTCAGGATGTAAAGGTAGCTATGACAGTGCAACTGAAGATACCCTGGAACGAAGACTTTCAGAACTGCTTCAGAAAGTGGTATGAATGATAGTATAAGTGTGGTCAAATCAAGGAAGAGTATTTCAAAAGACATTAATGGCCATGTCTTTTATCATAGTAAATTTTTTTCACATTATACAGGACCATAATTTTCAATCACACCTCATATGCATTAAGATTACTCTGAAGTGGGAGATAGAACATTGAAGGGACAAACGCTAAGAGAGAAATGAATCTGAAGATTACCTAGGCAAGAAGTGATTGAACTGTCACCGGAGAGACAATAAATAATCTAGATTTTGGAGGCCATATGTTTCTATTGCTATTGCTTAACTCAACCATTGCAGTGTGAAAGAAACCAAAACAGCAGAGAAAGGACTGAACATGGCTGTGTTTCAATAAAAGTGCATTTATAGTCTCTGAAATTTGAGTGTTATATAATCTTCACATATCAAAAATATCAGTTCAACTTTTTTCAGCCACTTACAATGTAGAAACAATTCTTAACTTTTAAACCACAAAAAAATAAGCAGCATTCCAAATATGCCCACTCATTCTGAAATAGCAGTTGGTATGAAAGAAGAGAAGCAAGGATTACAGTAACATTTATGAGACATGCAGGATGGGTGACTGATTGAATGGTGGAGGCTGAGAGAAGAGAGAGTGACCATGGCGGAGTCCCAGAGTCTGGCCTGACTCACTGGCGATGTAGTTCATTGGTGCAAAAATCAATGCTAGAGGGAGAGAGCTAGAAACTGCGATTCGGACTTGTTAAGTTGATAAATCAATCACATTGCAAAGGGAGACACTTGATGTACTTCTGAGAGCAGCTGTAAAGTTAAAAAAAAATGAAGTTTTCAGATCTCGAATTGTACATCTTTTTACTAGAATGACTCATAAATGTGTAGATATAATGCAGCAGCCTCCTAATGGAAATCTAGGAAGGATAAAGGTGAACTGAATGCACACTGAATCCTTCCAGAAATGAGATCCAGACTTAACTCAGGTAAACTGTGATTAAATTAAAGTGATTAGCAAGCAATTTCTCTACCTACTCTATAAAAAGAAAGGTGAGTCCTCTCTGGAAAAATATCATCTGGAGACTTGGCAATTGTTTTCCGTAGAATAATTATTAGAATTTTCTCAAAATGAGGCCATGCAAACAAAATTAAAGAGAAGAAAAAGGGTTGGAGGATGGCTCAGTGATGCAGTGCTTGCCTAACATATGTGAGGCCTGGGTTCAATGCCAGCAATGCCTGAGTGAGTGAGAGAGAGAGGTGGAACATAGAAGTAATTAGGTACACTGCTTAGATGGCATAGAAATTCAAATAACTGTCAGTTATACAATTTAGATCTTATTTACACTTTTAGTTTTTCATACCAGAGAAACGATTTGGTATTTACATGTGTGTCTTATTTATTTCACTTAAGAGATATGGCCTCAATATGCATCCATTTTCCTAAGAATGACTCTAGTTTCTTATGCTTTATGGCTGAGTAGTATTCCAAATTGTATAACTGAAAATGTGAAATAGGAAGAAAAGGGCTAAAGGTGTAGGGGAAGTGGAAAGGGTAGGGGGAAGGAAATAAGGGAAAAGAAAAAATATGAGAAAAAGAAAAAATGGAAACGAAGTCTTTGTAAATGGGTGGGGGGGTGAAAGGAGGGCGGGGGAATGGGGAAAAATGAAAACCAAGATCTGTCATGTAAAGGTATAAGATCCCAATGATGAATGAAACTGTACTATATAAAGTACCAATAAACTCAGTGAGAAAAACTAATACAAATGTACAAAACATAAATGAAAATATGGAAAAATAGACAAAAAGATCAAGAATCTCAACAGAGAACTGGAATCCATAAAACTGATAAAAATGGAAATTCTAGAATAGAAAACTATACAGAATCATGAGATATGTTTAAAAAGCAGATTAGAAACATCAGGCACAATTAGTAAATTGTGAAGGATAGATCAGCAGAAAGTATTCATATTGAATATGGAAAAAAGAAAGAAGAAAAATTCAAAAAGTGCCTTGTACATATGTAAAACTCAAAAACTGTTCAATCTGTGTAGACCTCCAGAAACAAAGGTGACAGAATGGAACAAAAGCAATATTTGAACCAATAATGCTCTAGAACTTTCCTAAACCGATTAAAAATGTCAACCCATGGATCCAAGAAGCTCTACAAGCATCAAATAGGAAGTTAAAACAAACAAACAAACTCTCAAGATTTATCCAAGCAAGACCACAAGAAAAACAAGGGCAGAGAAAATCAGCAGATAAGAAAATAAGATTCTCAAGGCAGCATCAAAATTAATAGCTAATGGTCTGTATGAAACTCACTTATAATAATAAAACACAAATAGATAAATGGTAAAAAGATAGGAAAATGCATATTATGGTAATACTGATTAAAACTAATCTAGCATGGGCCGGGGATTTGGCTCAGTAGTTCTACTGCCTGCCTTGATGCCCGGTATCAAAAAAGTTAAATAAATAAATAAATAAATCTAGCATGATTATACTGCTATCAGATAAAGTATATGTCATAACAGAGACTATTGCCAAGGTTAAAGAGAGTCATTTCATGATAACAAGGCTGTCAATAAATCGAGAAGATATAACAAACTCAAATACCTGTGCTCCAAAAAGCAACTTCAAATCTAAAAAAATTTTAAAGTAAAAAGTCTATAAAACCACAAGAAGAAAAAGACAAATACACAATTGCAAATCAGGCACATCTCTTTTAATAATTTAAAAAATAGAAAAATGAGTAAAGACATAATACTTGGACAGCACTATCTTCCAATTGGACCTAAAGGACTTCTTACAGAACTCTCCACCCAACACAAGCAAAACTCATTCTTTTTTCAATAATAAAACATTACTTGTTTCATAGATGTCAGTGACTCTTTTCTAGCTATTTCAGGATGTGTTGACTGGGTTTGTGAACAAAATCGTCATGGCAGCAGGGATGGAAGCTGTATGCTTCACTGAGGTGGACCTGGATGAGAATATACAGGGTACCCAACTGGCCCAGAGAAGCCAAGCTCCAGACACAGAACCTCAATCTGAGGACAGACTGGATACATCAGACCTCCTCCTTCCTGGAGAAGTGAACAGTTCTACTCCCCAGCATTTCATGCAGAGATCCATTTTCTTCCCTCCCATTAAGGCTTCTGTGGGACTTAATAATTTACCCTTTTGAAAACTATAACAGTATCTCACTCAATATTGCTTCTGAACAAGAAAATCTGCAGAGAAATCCAGAGGATCAACAATACCTACTTTGAGAAACTTCATACCAATAAGATGGAAAATACAGAAGAAAAGGACAGATTCCTAGATTAGTATGAATTACTAAAGTTGAGCGAAGATGACCTAAACATTCTAAATGACCCAATATCAATCAGTGAAATTGGCAATGTAACTAAAACCTTACCAACTAAGAAAAGCCTGGGCCCTGATGACTTCACTGCTGAATTCTACAAGACATTTAGAGAGGAACTACTGCATTACTGTTTAAACTCTTCAGTGAAATTGAAAGGGAAGCAATATTCCCAAATTCATTCTGGGAAGCCAGCAACACCTTGATCACCAAAGCAGAGAAAGACCCAACTGAAAAAGAGAATTATAGGCCAATCTCACTAATTATCATAAATGCAAAAATCCTTAATAAGATACTGGCAAAAGAATGCAGAAGATCATCAAGAAAATCATACACCCTGACCAAGTAGGATTCATCCCAGGGATGCAGGGATGGTTCAACATACAAAAATCAATAAATGTAATACACTATATTAATAGAGCCAAGGACAAAAACCATATGAGCATCTCAATAGATGCAGCAAAAGCATTTGACAAAATCCAACATGCATTAATGATAAAAAAAAAACCTACAGAAAATTGGAATATACGGTCTCTACTTCAATCTGATAAAAGCCATCAATGAAAAACCAACAGCCAATATCATACTAAATGGTCAAAAACTGAAATCCTTCATGCTAAAGTCAAGAACAAAACAAGGATATCCACTATCACCACTCCTGTTCAATATAGTTTTGCAAACATTAGCCATAGCAATTAGACAAGAGAAATAAATAAAAGGAATAAAGATAGGAAATGAAGTCACATTGTCATTATGCAGATGACACGATATTCTATATAGAAGACCCCAAGAACTCCACCAAAAGTCTTCTAGACTTAATAACCAAATTCAGTAAAGTAGCTAGATACAAGGTTAACATATAAAAATCAATAGATTTTCTGTACACAAAAAACAGACTCACTGAGAGAGAAATGGGGTAATCAACTCCTTTCACAATAGCATCCAAAAAACTGAAACACCTAGGAATCAACCTAATGAAAGAAATCAAAGACCTCTACTCTGAAATCTATAGCACTCTGAAAAAGGAAATTGAAGAGGATATCCCTTGCTCCTGGGTAGGAAGAATCAACATAGTGAAAATGGCCATACTTCCCAAACTGCTATATAGATTTAATGCAATCCCAATTGAAATACCAGCAACATACTTCACAGACCTTGAGAAAACAATCAAAAATTCATTTGGAACAATAAGAGACCTAGCATAGCAAAAACAATTTTAGGCAATAAAGAGAAGATGGGGGTATCCCAATCCCCAATTTAAAACTATACTACAAAGTTACTGTGATAAAAACAGAATGGCACTGGCAAAGAAACAAATCTGAAGACCAGTGGAACAGATTAGAAGATGCAGAAACAACTCCAGACACACTCAGCCATCACATCTTTGACAGAGGAACCAAATATCCTCATTGGAGAAAAAGATAGCCTCTTTAATAAGTGGTGCTGGAAAAACTGGGTTTCAAATTGCCAAAGATTAAAACTAGACCTATATCTCTCATCATGCACTAAACTAAAATCAAAATTGATTAAAGATCTAAAACAAAAATCTGCAGAAAGAAAGAGACGTGGGGACATGGGCTAATGCCCATACAATCCGCCAGTTATGCCACATGTGCCCTAAACCAGACAACGGACTATCTTTCTGAAGATTCAGTATTAACATATCCATAAAACAGAATGCAGCACATAGTATAAATGAGTGGACATATACAGTGCCGTTTTCAAACAGTTGAAATAGTTTGAGGTAATGACAAGATATTTACTGGGTACAAATGAATCTAAAGTATTTATTTATAGGTGATGGGATAAAGCTATGGGCTAGAAAGTTAAAAAATGGGATGCTGAGGAGCTTAGGAAAACTTAGGATAATAAGCAAGCATGGAAAAAGAAGAAATAGAACAAAAGACATATGCTCACAGAAACACAAATATTGCAAAAATGCCTTTTAAGAGACACTCAACAATGGGGGCTCTGTTTGAGTGGGCGTTCCTCAAAACTACTGCCAGCAGTGGGACATGTCCACCTAAGAAACAAAAACAAACCCAACAGGAAAACTTTCCCCTTCCTCTCTTATTTTTGAAATTGTTTCTCTTACTGCTTCTGAAGGAAATTTTCGCCCATTGTTTTCTCCTCTCTTTACAAACCAAAATTTAAATTAAATAAGCCTTTGGAGGATATCCCTTTGGCTTCGGGTAAGAGATCCCTGGAAAGCCTCCAATCTTGCAGCTTTTGGGGTGTTTACCTGGAATTCTGTGTGGTTTAACCATTAAAAGTACAAAATTATTTAAGTTAACAGGCTTCTCTCATAGAATAAGGTCAGAACAGAGTACAAAGATCCACCTTTATTCATTTCTATCCTAAACTACTTTTGTTGAACCACGTATGGTCAGTTAATAAAATAGACATCTTTTCCATTGAAATTGGGGTTTATGGCTAGGGATGTAGCTCAGAGGTGCCACACCTGCCCGGCAAGCACAAGGTCCTGAATTTGCTCTCTGGTTTATGCCATCTACTTTTATATTGAAATGAGTCACATCACTGTTTTGATAAAGAAAATACAATAGAAAGTATAGGACTTAAACTGACAGCTTCTTTTCCTCTCTCAGAACCCTTGGCTTTGCCAAGGGTATTCTGAAGGGTATTCTAGACCCCTTCTAGTGGAGCCATGTGATGAAGCTCTAACCATGAGGCAGGTTCATTGTGCGTTCATTCCAACTTGTTCAAGTCTGGAGACAGAACACATACGAAAACTTCTACCAAGTGAACTTACTATTTACAGGGAGGAAGCAAAGAACAAAAGTAGCCTAGGGTGCATCTGAAACTAGCTTCCCAAGTTCCAGAACTCTGCCTGGCTGTTAGAGCCTCCACTGTAGGGGGACCATGAAAGCAGTTTCTCCCTAACTCCAGATGTTATGGCCCCTAAGAGGACAGGAACAAGAGGCCCAACTGTTTCAGGCAATGGTTCAGGGTGCTGCATTCCCAGCACATTTTGCAGTCATTCTTGAGAACTACAATCACGAAAGAGGAGAGAGCTGGGTCAGTCCAAGACTCCAAAAGAACTGTCCTGCATGGATACCACAGAGGGAGGACCCAGCTAAGCTCAGATTCCCAACTCCTCTCCCAAGACCCTTGACGTGGTGGTGAAACTGTCTTTGAACCTCCAGACCACCCCAAGACACACACTCAGTATCACCAAATGGGTGATACTGGTTCCAGCAAGAGCCATGTGGAAATTAAAATCCTAACCATGTTCTGCCCCAGTGCCTGAACTGGCAAATCATGGGTATAACTCAGCGGTGGTTGTTTCAAGCCACCATTTTGGAAAGATTTGTTACACAGTCATAGATCATCAACATAAGAGGTATGGCTGAAAAGCTGCATGTAAATACCATTTTTATCAGTTTGCCATAATTCCTCCTTAATTTTACTTCATAGTGTTAGAGCTGCCTTCTGTTCTTCTTGGTGAGTACCGTGCTTCTGTTTTAAGAGTTGTTGTCCCTTAAGCCCCTCTGTTGAGGAACTAATGATCTGGAAACATAAGCTGTGCTTATTTAGGAGTTCCACATTTGAAGAAGCAGTAAAATGAGTCATCTTTATTTTAAAAAGTATAAAATACAAATCTTCCTTTTCTCTCTTATTCTCCCTCCTATTTTATCTACTTAGTACAACATTGAAGTGAAGCATTTTCATTCCTGTGTTTGCCAGTTACTTGAACACTTTTTTTTTTTTACATTTTTTAAAAGATGAGAACAACCCTCCCATGGTGGCTACATTCCAAGCTCAGGCCCCCTACTGCCTACTGGGTAGGGTGGGTGAAGCTATTTGTGAATCCATAAAGCATTTGGGATCCTCCTGGGTGAAATGTGGTGTTTGAATTATAAGACCATTATCATTAACAATTGGCAGGAGGCTCCTCTCATTTCTCCTGCAGAGCTCACAGGGGTTGAAGGATGTTCCCCTTGATCACAGCACCAACCTCACCTGACAGAATCTCACACTATCAAATGGGAGCCCAGCCCTCAACAACCCCAGGTCTAAGCATCCCTTTGCCCTGAGCAACAGGGGCACCATCTAGGGAGAGAAAATGAAATTCCTTTGCCAGACAAAGTGGTTATGGCAGTTGGTGATCATTACCCAGAATATTGCTTCAGGGGAATTAAATATGAGAAGTATCATGGAAAGGAAGAGATACAGTTAGGATGGCTTCAGTCATCAGCTTAATTGATCTGTACACATACCCCACACATTCTGGTACAACGCCTATGACCCAAGTTGAGTCAAAATATATAGACAAAAAAACTAGCTTTTAGTTATTTAATAAATCATAACAACTGCAACCTATAGAATGCCTGTTATGTGCTAGACACTCTTTATACTTTTTCTCATTTAATCATTGTATTTTTCATTGTATAGACAGGTAAACTGAGTCCAAGAAGAGTGGTTAAACAATGTGCCAAGGATTACACAGCTAAGAAATAGCATGCTCAGCCTAGTGTGATGGCCCACACCTGTATTCCCACTACTCTGGGAGGCTGAGGCAGAAGAATTCCAAGATTCCAGTCTGGACAGCATAGTTCTTGGCAAGACCCTGTCTCACAATAAAAAATGAGAAAAAAGGCTGGATATGCAGGTCAATGTGAAAGCTCTGGGTTCAGGCCCCAGGATCACACACACACACATACACACAGAGAGAGAAAAAAAAAAAGAGAAATAGAGCTGGGGATGTACCTCAGTAGTATAGCACTTGATTGGCATGTGCAAAATCCTAAGTTGGAGAAAAGAGAATTCAACTACTTTCTAATACAAAGTAGCTGCTGTTCTTTCCATATTTATACACTAAATTGATAATATAAGCATGGACTTTAGAATCACCTTCTAAAAACAGCTGGACATACTAACAATGACTAGCAATCTAAGAGCAATAGGAGAAGAAAATTTTGCTAAAATGAGGATTCGAAAAGGGCTATTTGCTAGTAAGGACATAGTGATCCAACACTGAAATAAATACTTGCGAAACACAGAGCAATAAAAAATTTTAAAATACTCGAGTAAAATGCTTACTATTTTTCAGTACTCTTCAAAGTACTTTTATATTAACTTATTCCATCCCCTACAATAACTCTGAGAAGTAGATATTAATTGCCCCATCTAACTAATGGGGAAACTGAGGCATCAAAAGAGTAAGTAATGTGCCCAATTTGAGCACAGCCTGAGGTTGTGAAGCCAGACTTTGAGTTCACTATCTAGATCTATCTTCTAGCCTTTTAACTCAAATGTATTGGCCAGAGTTAGAATCCCGGGTCTACCAATTTAATCTTCTGATTCCAAAGATTCTACTTAATTTTTCAGAGCTGTGTTCTCCTCATCCATAAAACACAGATGATGACATGTACCCCATGACAGTGCTTGAAGAACTGCACATTTGGTACATGTACAGCACTAGTAAGATGCCTGGTCTATAATAGGTTCTCAACAAATGTCAGTTCCTTCCAAATTCCTGGCTCTTTCTTCCCTGCCTTTCTCTCTTCTTGCTCTTTCCTCTTCTCTCATTTTTTCCTGCTTTGGTTCATTAGTGGCTGCCCCATGTGCTTTGAGGGAGGCTGCATCCACGAAGCATTAGGGTTGGAACCTCGCCTTCCAGCTGGCATTGATGCCAAGAGCTACAAGGACTGTGCTCAGAACCTTTGTCACCCTCAATTTTCCCTCCCCCTTCAGCCAAGGCAATACCACCGAAGGCCATTTCAGTAAGAAGTCTGATCCAAGCCCTGGGGTAAAAAAAAATATCTGTGGCTTTAAAGATCCAAACTAGTCCAGCAGTGAGTTCAAGCAAATCCCTGCAGGAAATGTTGGTACTGAAACTGGGGTCTTTCCAAGACTATCTATTTGGTCACAACATCATTGTCATAAAGTCAGCTTTCGGATTTGTCTGCATGAGACCCATAGAACCAGAGCTGAGGAAACATCAGCTGGGCTGGCTCTATCCTTATTTCTTTCATATCCCCCTTGTCAACAGTTTGAAAGTGAGATGGCTAATTTTGTGCCTGACAAGAAAGGACGGATCATTTTCTCAGATGCTGTTACCAGCAGAGTCAGAGCTGGTACACTCTCTGAGGGAGTCCCTGAACCACAGGTTACTGGCAGGCAGACAAACACTCGCTGACAGCCATTTGTGACCAACTATGAAACACCATCTGCTGTAGTGGGGGAGGAAGTGCTCCGGCAAGTGAGAGCCATTGCAGAGGCTTTCTCTGTGTGAACTCAGGGCAGACTTTAGGTAGCCCAGAAGGAAAACCTGCATGGTCTGCACCCTCCAGAGTCATACCCATATACGTTTTAGAATGCTGATCTTTTTCTAGAACTGAAAAGATTTAACTAGACCTTCCTCTTAACATGCAAACATTAAACCATTGAATCCAGCAAAACAATATTGTGAAGCAAGCACATTTCCAGAATTGGATTAAAGTTCCCTTGGAGACTTGAGCCAAATTGTGCTTGGGCTTTTCTGAAAGGACAGCAAAGACTGGACTGATAAGCATCTTTTGTTTTAATATGAGATCTTTACATTTTTCATTGTTTGACTATCGTGGTTAGTGCTAGTGATTTCTGGAAGGAGTTCTGTTTTCCAACTCAAGATGTATGTTACGGCAAGCACAGTTACTTATCCTAAATTATGGAAGAATTATTTGGAAGCAAAAGACACTTTACTGGAAGGCAAGGCTTCAGTTGTTTGGGACACATAGGAAAAGGGCATCTTCTTGCTCATTAACTTTAATAAGGCACAGAGCCTGGTGGATGCCAACGCTTTCCCTCTCCGGTCAGAAGTCTGGATTTTCATTTTTACTAGTCTTAACAGTCCTGTCTCATGATTAAGTAATGAGAGCTGGCGTCAACTATCTGAGGTTTAGCTGATCTTGCGTTTATCCTTAGAGGCCTAGGGAAGATCATAAAACAAAATATTCTAAAATCAAATAGATAAATAAATATAGATAAATAGATAGGTAGATAGGTAGACACTACACAGTAGAAAAATGCGACTTACTGATGCCCCGTGAGCTCAAGGGACTTAGCAGGACTTCCAAGGGTTGCCAGAGGGAAATATTTCTATAGATTAAAGTATCTGAGTTCTGGGACCTAGCTCCCAACCAAGAAGTCAGTCCGCTGTTTCATCACTCTGGCTAACACCTACTGGAATGTCCATGTTGGTGTGGTGTTTTCAGACTTCTTAAGCGAGATGAGTTCGCCGATGTGTGTGTCCTTGCATTTTAATCTCCCAGAACAGAAGAGGAGCTGCTGTTCCAAGGCCAAAATCCAATAACCGCAAGTGAAGACTTCAGCTCATCCCTGAAACCTGTGCCCGTGAGGAGGGGAGGGGCAGAGGTGGCAGCCGAACTCTTTATGAATCCCGTTACACCAAGGCGTGGGTATGACTTGCTCTCGGGAACATCACACATCGGTGACAGATAAGGAAAAAGGATTTAAATGTGCTTTCACTTATGGCCATGCAATATGAAAAACAAATCTAAACATTTGTCTGTAGAATCAGGTGATGATTGGCTGTCTGCTGTCTCAGGGGGAGTGGGGAAATGGTCCATGCACCTGCCACCTAATTCAGTTTAAAACCTGACACATTTACCAAGAGTGGGCTGGCATAATGAAGTTCATTCAGGCTGTCTGTGGAGTCAATAACTTATCCCCAACTGCTTTTGTTTAAGCAGCCCCAGTGCCTCTGATCGGCCTGAGGTACTTATTCAAGTAAAATTTATTTTCAATTGCCAGCAGTAATGCTGCGGGCACAAGCCTGGCTTTGACAGGACCTTTTGCTCAAGGCTACACTATTGTTAAAGTTTGTGTCTATTGTCTGGGGTCTTTGATCTGTCAAAGCTGCTTAACAAGCTGGTAAAAAACTGTTTCAGATAACAGGTGTGTCCTTTGAGGGCACAGGGACATTTTTCAGCTCTTTTAAAGGACTGGATTGAGGAGTGACTGAAATTTACAAGCTGGGTGGTGGTGATCTTTGTAGAGCACTTTTAAAACCAGAAAGTGAGATTTAATGTCTGCTTCCTTGGATTTCTACAAGTGATCTTTTGAATGAGAGATTTAAGAGATGTTTGTTTTTGTTATTTTTTTAAACAAGTCAAGTATTCAATAGTTTGTATGTAGACTTGTCTGGAATTAGAGCCAAAGTGGAAAAAGAACATAAGAGATATGAGAGGCCTGTCGTGATGACCACAGAAAAGTCGGGACTGGCCATTGGTGACCAATGAGGGGGACAGCTCCGAAGTCTTCTAATTGCCAGGAAGGGCCACCTGAAAGCAAAAGGTGACAGTGGACAACTCCTTTTCCTGATTCACCTGCCAGAAAAACTAAAATTAGCCATTACAGAAATTCTCTTTGGAGGCCAAATTATTTCTTCCTTTATTTTCTGGAACACTCTCTTCTCTTATCTGAGGGGAAATACTTTCTCAGCTGCCTCTTTTCAAGTCTGTCATAAACTGTCTGACTCCCTCCTCCTCTATGTCAGCAATTTTGTTTTGGCTGAAGATTAATGGGGATAAAAGAGGGGACACAGTGAGGTCTTTTACACTCTTCATCTGCATACAGCTCCCTCAAGTTCACCAAACCCTCTTTGGGAAACAGTTGAAATTAGAGCGAGCTTTAATTCTGCCCACAAACTGACCAAATGCCTTCCCTCAAACACCAAACTTTCCAGATACTTCTAAACTGGTTTAGAAATCAGAGGATTAAAGTTAAAGGCCCAACAGTAATTTTTTATTCCAAAACCATCTCTAGAAGGAGGACGCAACACAATGTATCTAAAATAATTGTCCATCAGCTTTCTCACTAAAAAATTGTGGAAATGCCGCTAATGTACATAAAAAAATTTTACAGTCTGTAAGAAAGGAGATTAAAAAAGAAACAAAGTAGGAAATTTTAAATTAAAAAATTTTAAGTTTATCTATTCCCTTCTCTCCTAAACAAAACCAAAGGAACACCAGCGATGTACTATATGTAAATGTTTAGTGTGTTACAGAGATATCCTCAGTCAGCAGGAAAGAAAAAGGAAGGCAGTGAACAATGAGTCATTTTGAACAATGCAGGGGAAAAATCAATTTTGGTTTTCATCCTCACCCTATTATTTATTATTAATACACAATTCCCAGCTGGGGGCACTAGAGTTCAAATACGAGTGGAGGCTAAGTTTGGGCAATGTGTTTGTTCCTATAAGCATTATCCGTACCTATTGCTTATTTATAATATAAATAAGGGACACTTGAGAGTGTTTCGGGGATTAAATATAGTAATTTTTAAAAAGCTAGTTTGGCTCTTAATACCAGTGTTTATAATCGAGTCACATTATATAACTAGCAATAGAGAAAATGAGTTAAAATCAATGAGAGTAATCAGAAATAAGCAATTTCATGGATATAACTATGTATAACTGTAATTTCTCTATGCATTATATGAGTCCTCTTTGCATCAAAGAAATAAAATTTTAAGTAGATAGGAAAAACAACACTAGGTAGAAAAAAAGCAGTATATGCACAATTCTTTACTCAAACCTATTTGTAATGGTAAAATAGGAAGAAATGGTATATGCACAAAAATACAGAACAGATAAGTTTTCATCTTCTAGTGGGGGAAAAAATATAACCCATTATATTTCTCCCTCCAGCATCCATTTTAAGAAAGGACAAAAAAAATATTCTGATTTCAACATTGTATTTGAGCTTCTGGATGCCTAAACATATAAAACACCTGGCGCTTATCTTGTTGCTGGGGAGGATTAATGTGTGTTCCTCCCCCTCCTCACAAAGAGCAAACAATCAAATCAACCATCAGAGAACACATATCTGTTGCTGTAAGCCGCCCACTTTATAATATTTTGTTACACCGAGTGGTACTCGTACCAGTGCTGAAGCTAGAATCAGGGGTCACGGGGCAACAGAGGAAGTGGGAAAATCTGCCACTAGCAGCTCTGGAGCTCACACGTGGCAGGGAGACCTAGATAGGAGGACTGACACCGAGGCTGGAGCTGGTGTCCTCACCGTGGACCACTCACTGGCCTGGGTGCTCTCTGTGTTTAGCTCTGAAGCACCCACTGAAGATGACAGCCACTGAAGACTGGAATGAAGATTTGGGATCCCAGGGGTCGGGGATTTACCTCAGTGGTTCTGGCACCTGCCTTGCAAATGCTAGGACCCAAGTTCAATCCCTGGCACCAAAAAAAAAAAAAAAAAAGGAGATTTGGGATCCCAGCAATCTCTTGCATGTTGCATGACTAACAAAAACCATCTTCTAGAACTCTGCTTTCCACATTTGCTGCTCTCCTCAATGTATGGGCTGGCATCCATCTGCCCTTATCTGCCTTCCACTTCCTCTCAAAGAATCAAGGATAACTAGAAAACAAAAGCACTGTGAGCATATTGCTCCCAATCCTCTCATTTCACAAAGATGGTAACAGGCTCAGAAGAGTTAAGTGTGCTAATTGAGGTCACACAGCTCAGTGGGGCAGAACCGACACTAAAACCTTGATCTCTTGACAACAAATACCATTGTTTTGGCCAGCAAATATGTTCCTGTGTCTGTTGTCCCGGGCTCTAATCCTGCACTAAAGGAGATGTAAAGAGTAAGATGACAGTCTGTGTCTTTGGGGTTAAACTCTGAATCGTGTAATCATCTGTTTCAATCTCTCTTTCCTTTCCAAGTATATAATGAAGTACAGAGATGCCTCAGTTTACAAATTCAGTTTGTTTTACAATTTGGGGGCAGATGGCCGCATTTGTGTTTGTGTGGGGAACATGGCCACCCTATAAGGAGTTTGTGAACAGAAGCAAAATTTTGTCGAATGCATTACAGAATCAAATTGTTTGTGAACAGAAACATTCATGCACCAAGGTACTATATTATTATATTGAGGGCAGAAAATGAGTCTTTTTTTTTTTCTGACCATCCTGTATCAGTCAGTGTTCTTGAAAGATAGGAACAGTAGGAAGTGTGTTTATCTGAAGGAATTGGCTCTTGTGAACATGGGGCTGGCAAGTCTGGAATCTGCCGGGCAGGCCAGCTGGCTGAATTTCTGTGATAGTCTTGAGACAGAATTTCTCCTTCTTTAGAAAACCCCAGATTTTACAATGAAGGCCTTCAACTGATCAGATGGGACTCACCAGTGTGGTGGAGAGTACTAATCTTCACTTGAAGTCACCTGATTTTGAATATTAATCACATCTCTAAAATATCTTCATAGTAAGCATAAGCAGTGTTTGTGGGCCCATAGCCTGGCTAAGTGAATAGATAAATTAACCAGTATCCCATCTCCAAGCATCTCACCCACTGTACTAAATTCCCATGGCCTGGATTTCTCTGACTCTTTACCCTTCATATCACAGCTCATGAGTCACCTCAGTGGAGCCTTCTCTGACTTCCCTAGGCAGAGTTAAATGGTCACCCTGCTTGGCATTCTTCATGCCTCTCTTATCTGTTGCAGTCCGCAAGCCTGCTCCCTGAGCGACGTTCGGGAGCTCAGAGTGGGAGGGCAAAGCACGGAATCACCCGGGAAGTCTATGGAAGGCTTCCACTTCATTCAGGAAATGCGCAGGCTTATATAGGGACAACCACTGGGCGGAAGCACGGGAGGAACATTTAACGTTTGGCGGTATCTTTTTGGCCAGACATGGCGGAGTGATTTTTCTTGGGTGAGGCAAAGGAGTCACGGACTAGGGCCGGAAGTGTAGCCTGTTGGACCCAGCATCTACGCACTTAAGCGAGTGAGCTCAGCCTTAGCAGGGTCTCCGAGTTAGCTCAGGAGAGAGGAGTGTGGTGCACCTGGCCCAGCCAGGCTTGAACTTCTCCCACACTTATCAATATTTTGTCCCTTGATTCATTATATGTCTGTTTATTTTCTGTCCCCTTCCTGGCATGAGAACCACGTGTCTTATTTGCCTTATTGAACACCCTATCCTCAGGAGCAATTTAGTTAATCATAAAAGTATGGGCACTTGACATGGACTGCCTGAGTTTGAATCCTAGCCTTGACACTTAATAGCTATGTGACTTTGGGAAAGTTACCCAACCTCTCTGGATCTTGGTTTTACTATCCTCACAACTGGAATAATAGTAGTATTTAAATCAGAGGATTACATAATTATTACATGAGATAATAGATGTTAAAGCAAGTAGACCAGGGCATGGCATGTGGCTAAGTGTTATGTGCATAATTTTACCATTTTAGCAAGAACCTAGAAAACATGTTCTGAAAAAGGTGAATGAATGGGTTGCAATGGCTCTTAGCATCTGACTCCTGCCAACTTCTGTGCCATCATAGCTCTCTTTGCCAACTCCTGGCACACACAGGAATTCTCTACTCTGGTTGCACTAAAATATCCTCCAAGTCTCCTCTGCTCTTACCCTTGAGCTCTGTTCTAAGCTAGCTCTTTGCCTACTTACCAATCGACTTCCCACACCTTCATGTTTCCACCACTGGGCTCTTAGCTGAGTGCGGATGCTATTCCTTCCTCCTTCCCAGACACTCAAGGTGCCCAGTGCAGTGCCCAGAGAAGAGTAAGCTTCATTGACTGGGTGAATAGTGAGAGCAAAAACATTGCCAAGACACCCGATGACCCCAGGGAATCAAGATCTTGCTAGGAAGGCAACAAATGTTACTGGGAGGAATGGACAGGGGCGGGACCAGTAGGTTCCCATTCACAGACACAGCTACTTAGAGGACAGGGGATGAGAGGCAAAAAAGAAAAGAAATCCAAAGAATATTCATGAAGACACGTGCTAGCTTTTGGTAACACCAACTTTGGAGCAAGACAACACAAGGATGGAAATTCAGCTGTGCCACTGACTGGCTGTGCACTCTTTTCCAAGTTGCTTCACCTCTCCCACCCTCCCTCACTTCACCTGGAGAAAGGAACTACAAATCCTCTCGCATGCGGCACTTTCTCATCAGTGGGACAAAATATCTGACACTCACAACTTAAAGGAGGACAGATTTACTGTTGTGGTACACGGTCAGCGGGCTCCAAGGCAGAAATGACAGAGGAAGGCTGCTCAACTCAGGGCAGCCAGGAAGCAGAGAGTGACGGGCCAGGGGGAGGGGGATGCACACAGCCCCAGGGACACGCCCCTTCTACCCAGGCTCTCCTCCTCCTCGCAGCACGCATAGTTATGAACTCATCAGTAAGCCAATCCACAGATGAGTATCATGCTCAGTGACCCAATCCCCTTCTACCCCTTAGCACATGAGTCTTTGAGGAACGTTCTAGACCTCAACCATCTTGCCAAAGTACTGAGAGGCTGCTCTGAGATTATATTGCATGTTACCCATTAAAAGCAGCCACTATCAATACAACACATACAAATGGAGCCATCAGGATAATTAGGCTATTTTTTCCTCTTTTTTATCTGCTAAAGTTTCAAGCTATTTTCCATTCCAAAAAAATACCTACAACTGCATGAGACAATAGCAGAGGCAGAGGGCTTGAAAACTCCCACCCTGTGGTTATTAGTTTTGGGCTAACAAAAAAGGAAAGTATAAGAATATTGTAGCAATGCCAGATACAGTGGGGTCTGTAATCCCAGCTACTTGGACAGCTGAAGTAGGAGGATTGCAAGTTTCAGGCCGGCTTAGGCTATTTAGTGAGACCTTGTCTCAAAGTAAAATATAGAAAAGGCTAAGGATATACCTCAGTGGTAACATGTGCTGGGCTTGATGCCTAGCGACACACACACACACACACACACACACACACAAAGTGTATAACAACTCCAATAGGCCTGCACATATATAAATTGCTTTTCCCTCAATCCCTGCATTTAAAGGAAAGGGTGACTCCAAATCTTGTAATAATGTGAGCACTACAAGCCTTTTGATTTTTTTTTAAGTAGTGAGGATTGAGCAAGTTGCCCAGGCAGAGTATTTGCTATATTCTTGCCTCAGCCTCTTCGAATGCTGGGATTGTAGGCATACGCCACTGCTCTCAGCTTATCACTACAATTTTAATAATTATTCTAGCCAGCATAGAATGTATTTAATTTGGCAACAAACATGTTTGCCAAAAGAAGTAAAAATTTATCCTTTCTAAATTCATTATACCAGAGACTAAGAATACCAAGTTGTGGTGGTAGTAATAATAATAATAATAATAGTAATAATAATAATAATGATAATAATTGTACTGGCATAGAAATATACCAATGCATAATACACAAGAGTACAGAACAAAGTGTTCAGAAACAGATCCATGAAATATCAGAATTTGAAATGTGGTTCAGGTACCCCAACAAATAACAGGGCTTGTGCAGCAGGCAATGATGGGGAAACTGGTATGGTATATACACAGAAAAGCACACACAGAATACACACATAATAAAATCAACAGATGTTAGAATGGGGCAAGTCAATTGGCATAATTATAATTTGAGCAGCTAAATACTCTTAGTCCACTTAGTGACAGCCCAACAGAATACTGCACAGTAGGAACATTATGATGAGCAAAAATCTTTTTGATTCAGCTCTATTTTGTTTTTGTTTTTGTGGCACCAGGGATCAAACTCGAGCCCTTGTGCTTGCAAGGTAGGCTGTGGAACCACTGAGCCAAATCCCCAGCTTAGCAGAAATCTTTTTGACTCACAGTTCTAGAGCCTGGGAATTTCAAGAGTGAGGGGCCACATTTGGGAGGGTCCTTCTTGACGTGTCATTAGTGATGGAAGGTGTCACATGGCAAGAGTGGTGTGAGAGAGATCAGGGAAGGAGACTGAGGAACCTGTCCTGCCCCGTTTACCTTTCAGAGTCCCACTCCTCAACACTGTTTTACTGTGTTTCCAGCACGTGAACTTGGGTGAGCTTATTCCAAACATAGCATTAGTGCACGAGGAATTAAAACAAACAAACAAACAAAAAATAGTGAAGGACATGGTTACATGTTGTAGAGAAATTTGGTGTTAGATCTAAGAGAGGGAAGAAATATATACTATGGCAGCTTGCTACAGGGAAGTTGAGTCCATCACCAGGGAAGTGGTCAGTGAAGTGTGAGAGACACACAGTATGGTGCATTCTGAAGACGTTAAAAGCTGGGAACAGGAATCACAAATGGTGAAGTGGTTGGATCTTAAAACATAATACTGTGTGGGGCAAAGGTACAAGAACACAACCCATATACAGTATAACACTGTTTATTTTAAGAGAATCCCTGTATCACAAACTCAAGAATATATACAAACACATTAAAGCATTTCATTGGGAGAGGAGAATGGAATTAGATTGTGGCTTTGTCCCAAATGCTGTGACAGTGTGACAAATGCTGAAGACTCTCCTCACTTCAGTCTCTGTGGGAGACAGTCCTCCACAGGTCTCTTGCATTACGATGCGTCCTGTGATGGGCGCGGGGACAGACAAGCCTTGCTCTGTGCTGTCCACTCAGGGTGTTTGTACAGACTACACAGTGCTTCCTCTGGTGCACAGGCAGGTTTCTTTGCCTCCCAGAATAATAAAGATAATGCCTCACTCTGAAATACAAGTCAGGCAGATTGCTAGAATCCTATTATGAAAGAGCGGGGGTCTCCAAGCCCAAGACCCTTGTAATAAAATTCCATCCTGTACCTGTGCAGCACCCACCTCTGCATTCTCATGGGAATTAAGGCTCAGGGAGAACCAAAGTAAACAGTGTGTCCCAATGCTCACTCATCTCTTAGAAGGGGTTAGGGTCCACCCAGGGAAGATTCACAGGACCACAACGCAAAAGAGGGGAAATTGTTTCCTCCCTTCTCCTGTGTCCCCTCCAGCTCTGTATCGCTCCTCCAAAGACAAATTAGCATTCAACTGAGATTTAACTAGCTAACTGCATCCCAAAAAATTATCTTTTCATTTTGAATATGTTCCCAAAAGGTTTTCATTCTTAGTGTTGTCCCTTAAATTGAAGCTTCTTTGTAAATTCCCTGTACTGAGATCTAGTGCTTACTGTGGGAAATAGGGCTTTTTTTTTTTTTGTATTTTCTACTTAAATCCCTGTTTGTATCAATAACAATGAAAATCATTCATCATAAGTCAACAGGCTCTCAGGCTAAGAAGAGATCAAAGGTCTCAGTTAAGAACCTGGCAAACTCTCCAAAGATGAAGAAAGCTCCTAAGGTCACCCCCCCACACCCACACACACACACAAAACAAAAAAACAAACAAAAAAATTCTATTCATTCACCTTTTCAAGTTCAGTCAGCAACATTTCTAAAGTGTACATCAGTCAATCTTGAGGTCTAATTTATTAATAATATCATTTAGTAAGAATGGTTAACACATGGATTCCTCTGCTTGTATTTCTCCACAGACTGCTTAGCAAAAAGCAAATGTCTTCAATTGGTACAAGTTTGTCTCCAGCAGTGTGTTGAGGTCTGGACTTCAGAATGTCATTTCCTACTCATACAAGGATGGCTTTTGTCATTGAAAGAGACAAGGCTACCTGGGCCACAGAAATCACCATGTCCCTCCCTCTCAGTGCGTCCCATTTCTACTATGGCTGAGGTGAGCAGCTCTTAGTACAAAGAATTAGAAATAAAGTTCACCACCGAGGTAGAGAGCCACCAGGCTGAGTTTGAGTTTCCACTTCAGCCACTGGATTTTTATACTTTCCCAGTGAGAGGAAAATATGTCTGTTACCATTTCATAGGAAGTATGATTATACAAAGTAATCTGTCTCCTTTGAATTACATCCTTCAATACATCCTCAAGGGTGGCTTTAACAATCACAGGACATTTAGGACCACCTCCTTCAGAAGTGACCCCTTGGCTTGACAGACTCTCTGTTATTATCTCGCTTAGGCAAAGAACTAATTTCAAACCCACATATTAATCACTGTTATGATATCCAAATCTATAAATGCTGGAGTTCACCTTTTTGCGATGTTTTACATTAATGGGCCCCAAAGAGCAAAAGTACACCAAATTGAAACCAGTATTTTCTGTTACTGTAGAATATACTTATGTGTATCGGTTGTTTTCCTCAAAGGAATATTTTAAAACTTGAATTTTTCCAACTGACAGTCTCCAATTAGAGCTTTATAAGGCTTAAGTTAGAAATATAGTTAATTGCAGCCTATGCTTATTACCCAACAAGATGAAAAGACACAGATACAAACAACCCCAAACCTACTGTTTTCTCTGCTTTGTCCTTTTTCACTGTGACATTCAAAATCTGTCTTCTTCGATTTAAACCACTGATAAACAACTGAAAAAAAAGTGGCCAAACCCGACATATATAAATAATAAAACCAAAATGTATCAAATGATGAAACAAATAATAATTAAATAATACTAAAAGATTGGATAAAAGAATAATAATCAAAATCTCAAATGAAAGAGAAGGAAATTTGACGCAGAAGGGTAAGGGGACAGAGAAGTCAAACAAGTTCTTTTTTAACTTTTGTGGCAAAACCTCTCGCCTCAAGCTTTCAAGATTACTGGAAAGCCCAAAGGAGGAGCTCCCGTCCCTCTCCTTGGGGGCTGCAGCCAAGATCCGGCCATTGTAGGCTGAATCTTTGAGTTCTAGGTGGGATTATTTATCAGGGATTTTGTTTTGTCTGGGTTTTCAATAGCCCAGCCCCAGCTGTACTTTTGGGGACAGACCTCCGCCTCCATCAACAGAGAGTGTGCAGCGGTCCATTCGGAAGCAGCCCCTCCCCGCAGAGCTGGAGTAATTAACAGACCATTAAGTCACTTCTGCTTTATTGAGGGGGATACCGTGCAGGTCACTGCTTTGAAAACCTTTGTTCTTGAAGGAAATTACAGGATTGTTTTCGGGTTAGAACACAGCCTGGTGAACTCAGTAGTCCAGAGACAAGTTTCTGTAGCTCAGGGAACTACGGAGAAAAGGATTGTAATGACACTCATTCCATTAAAAAAGATTTCCTCCAATCTCCTCCCTCCTTTTATTTTTCTTTAAAAAAAAAAACAGTTAAAAGAAAAACGATTTGCTCATTTGGCGATAACTAATGGGGACATGAATTACAGAGCTGCCCCAGACTGAAGTTTATCTCTGTGTCAATAAATCTCTAAACAACGGCCATGAAACTAAGTACAGCCACCATTGCTTCTGTTTATTTCCATATTAATCAAAGCATCTGCTCCTGTCCTCTCTGTCTAGTAGAAGGAATGGGCAGTATGTTTTCTAGCATCTGAAAAAGCCATAAAGGTCACGCTTGTAGCGCTTGCATTTTGTGCTGTCCTGGCGTTTTACCATCGTTAAGAAGACCTGTGTCTTCCTGTGGGCTCCCGGGTTCCTAGAAGAGAGACTATATCTCAGCATTCCGATGTCTTACTTTTGCTCGTACACAGTCCTCTCCCCACCCGGCGTGCTCCCTGCCTAAGCCCAGGGAGAGGAAGAGAAAGCCCCCAAAGAAGCAGCTGCACGGGTAATGCAGCTCTAGGTTTTCGCGTGGGTCCCAAAGACGGTGTGAAATTTCTTGTCCTTTCCTGAAGTGGAAGGGAGAGGGCCGACGATCAGGTGGAGGAAGGAATTCCCACGAAATGTGCCTGTACCAACATCTATTTCCTCCGCTGAAACCCAGGGTCCATTTCAGGCAGCGAGGTGATGAGTGTTTTCAGCCCCCTGCTCCTTCTCAAATCAAAGCCGAACTGAACCCTAAAACTCTGGGAGCAGCTATCCGAGGCCCTTTCCAGACCCTGAGCACCGCCCTCTTCTCCGCCAGCACCCCTCACCCCACCCCACCCGACCTTGACCTCCCAGATCTACACAACCCTGCCCTTCCCTCCGCGTTTCCCCAGCCTTGACCCCAGCGAACTCCACTCCTGGGCCGCCCTAAACTCGGTCCAGTGCCTGGCTGAGGGGACAAGAGTCTGCACGTGGGTGCTCGGGCCGCAGGGTCCTCGGCGAGGTCCCAGTGAGGGGAGGCACAGCTGCGGGGCCAC
>NW_022900926.1:21507670-21511571 GCF_012274545.1 Fukomys damarensis | reverse complement strand
GCTCACCCTGAGGGGAGCGCATCCTCCTGGCGGGGGCGAAGAGGCTGGTGCACCTCCCTCCACCAGACGCCCCTCCTCTGCTTAGTTCTTTCTCAGGACATTTCCAAGGCCTTTTCACTGTTTCTCCTCTTGCTTCCTGGCTAAGAAGAGTGTGGGCCCGGCGGGGGTCCACATTCTGCACCTCTCCGTTGGCGCCTGGCCCCGGACTCCAGGGCTGAAACTAAGGGTTTCAGGGAGCCACCGCTCTCTCCGAGGAAGGGGGCGGTTGCAATTTCTCTCTGGGCAGGGGGCGGGAGACAAAACTTTGCTCTATGGGCAGCTTCATAAAAAGATGTCTGGGGGGGGAATAAGGGCTCCCGCTTTAGGATCTATGAAACAAACCTCGGGCTTTGCCAGCCCAGCCTGCATGCCCCAGTCCTTTTGGGGGATGCAGCCCAAGGTCCCAGAGCGCTGGGTTGTGGGGAGAGAGACCCCAGGATCAAAGATTTGGTGGGAGTAGCCAACCCTGGCCTCACTTTCTCTTCCCACAAGTTATTTCTTCATCCCAAAAGTTTGGTCAGGTGTTTTTTTCTAGCCTAGGCTTCACTAGTTATCTCCACTCAGGCAGTGGCCGCTATCCTTTCAAGTGTAAAGCACCATTTACTCTGGAATGAAGGGATCTTCTTCGTGTTTCTAGATTTAACTTAACACTATTTCAAACTAGAGAACTTTCCAAAAAGTAGTCAATTTAAAATAAACAGATGCTGGCCAAGAAACAATTTCTACCCTCGTGGCCAGGCAATCTTGTTTTTGACTTTGATAATTTGGGAATTGAACCAGAGAGGCAATGGAAGTCAGGGTCCACCTGCAAACCCACATTCCCTGGGACTCTTTCTGATGCCCACCACAAAGACCCTCCCTCCTCAAGAGGCCAGGGATAATTTTTTTCCTTCCCAATAAATCCAGAGACCCTAGAAGATCTTGTTCCCAAATCTCCTCCTTCTTGGTTTCTGTCCTGTTTTTAAAGAAATCTTCTTTCCTAAACTCTAGGCAAAAGGAATTTCTGTAACTGAGAGAAGAGTTTCAGGACTGGGGGTGGTGGGGTACTGGATCGTCCTGCTGTTGGAAGCAGTGTCTGTTTTCAGTTCTATTGGGTGACTTAGAGTAGAACAATCTGGGCTTTTGGTTCCCTTTAGCCCAGTCCCCTGTGATAGTGGACTTTGCAGGTATTTAAATTGATGTGTGGGGGCAAGTCCAGGAATCCCTATTCCAGGAACAGTAACTCAAAAGTAGACATGCCCTGATGTGGAGTGTGGTCTTCCTTACTCCTTTGCAGCCCCCAGGTCCAGCTCAGCAGCCCATCCCTGGGCCACTTGTAAGGACCAGGCTTTTGGAAACAGGACTCAAAAGAAGCAAGCAGTTCAAGAGAAAGTCGTTTTCCTGATTGATGAAACTTTTCCTCCCTCCTCATTCTAAATAATAAAACTCCCAGGAAAGGCTGGAAGGCTGCCTTGCGTTGGTTTCAAATAAATCCTGAACAGGCTCTTTCCTCACTCAGAGAAATGAATCACACTAGGGAAACAGATGATTATTCCCTCATTTGTCTGCCCCAAACCAGCACCCTGAACTGTAGATCCTCACTTTGGTCTTTCTCCCTGGACGAGGGATTCATGATAATGGAAACATAAAAAGGTGGGGAGCAGAGTGAGTCAGATAGAAGGGGACCCACTGAGGTCTCCCAGAGAAGGGCAGCACTGGGCTGGTGTGGGGCCTCCCGAAGGGCAGGGTGAAGCTGTCCCAAAATGCACCCTCTTGGCTGGATCCTGGAAAGAGATCATGGGTGTCAAGCATTTGTGAGAAGATACAGCATCTAATTCAGGGACAGAGTCTGGGGCTGTGTATTTCCAGCACGGTTCCATTTTCCCCTGTAGGAAATAGCCACGTGTGCTGTTAGAGTTATCACTCAAGCTTGTTTTCCTGTCCTTTTAAAACAAATAATCAAAACTTCTTCTAGATTATTCTTGTTGATACAAACAATTTGGAAGTGTTATTGGGATGGGGAATGAGCTTGAGAGAAAAGTAATTGATTAAAGTGACCCCTATTTGAGCCTCATTTAAACGAAGATGCCCCATGTATTTGGCTAATCAGAACAGCACTCTTCTAAAGGGGGAAAGAAAGGAGAATTCTAGCTATAAATCTTCAAGCTTCTGAGAGTTGGACAGTCCTTTGCCTCCTGGAGCTCACCTTACAAAGCAAAGAGGCTTCTCTTTCTCTGCAGGCAGCTGCCACGGGGCAGGCAGGCAGCAGCGTGGGTGCCTGAGGATTTTATAAGACCTGCTCTTTGTTGACTTCTTCAACACATACTGGATTTTAACACGGGACTGGAAAGCAAGGTTGATTTAAAGTAAAATAACTGAACTTACTGCTTCTCTCTCATTGGTTGCCAACACTGCCAACACTGCCAGCACAGTCACCACTCGGTCCCTCTCACTTCCTTCCACTTTGTGTTTCCAGGTTACTTTTTAAAATCACAACTGCTGAGCTTATGAGGGTGTGATTACTGCAGAGAAAGAAGTGGAAACAGTGAAAGACTGTGACTATGGATCATGCTCCATTTGAAGGATATCTCGTTGCAACAGTAGCACCAATTTATCCATCCACTTTATTTGTCACAGACCAGAGAAAAATCTTCTTACCCTCTCCATCCAATTCTCTCACCCACACCCAGAAACACTTCACAATAGGGCCCACAAGTTTCCTATTCCACTGCCTCTGTGTTCTAAGATTTTAGTCAAAGGCAAAAACCAAGATTTAAAGGTTCCTTTTTATTTGAAATCTCATCCAGAAACACTGGTTATTAATAAATATATCATAGTTATCAAGAATATATAAAAAATAAAGACAGGTATTGTCTTTGAGGCCCTAACAAAATATTTCAAGCAAATGTTCAGGAAAATAAAAAGAGCACCCCTCCCCAAACCACAGCAAGCTTTCAAAGCTGCTAACAGAGAGAGCCAGAGACCCTGCATGCAGAAAACTGAGCAAGGCGGGTGGGGCAAGGTACTGGATAGAGTCCAAGCTTTTACAATCCAGGCCCCCAGAACAGCCAGGAAGGATTGGAGTGAAGTTTGCAGGGAGTGGGGTTGGGGAAGAAGCACGCGTGTGAGTGTGAGTCTTTGCACTCTGCCCCCGTTCATTTCATACAACCACAAACAGATACATGGAGGACTTCAGAGAATTCACTAATAAATCCTTGTTACAAGGAAAATGGCACCGCGGCCTGCACAACATGGTTAGACAAGGTTCATTTAGAGCCTGCATGCATTCTTGTGACCTACACTTCGTGGAAAGAAAACCCACAGAGGTGTCATGCCTTGGACCGGAGTTGAGATTCAAAACTTGAGACTTCAGACTCTCTCTCTCCCTCTCTCTCTCTCTCTCTCTCTGTCTCTCTCCATTGTCTCTAGAAAAACTATGGCAAAGCCAGAGACATCCCTAACTGCACCCACCTCAAGGGTATATTTACAATTTATTTTGCACAAAAGGGATGGCCACCTTTTTCTGAGGTGAGAACACAGAGCCAGAGAAAGCCAACTCAGAAAGTTCCTTCCCAAGTTTTTAACTATACCGATCCCATCTTTATACAACAAATGTGGTTTCTGACAAGAGCATATGGCAGTGAGAAACACTGGCGCGGCAAGGGGAGAAGCAGCATGCATGCAAACACGATGTCTCGTCGGAGTCCCCTTCGCTACCACCTAGAAATGGCAGTTTGGTTTTCGTCCCTTCCCCCCACCCGGGGGTCCAGTGGGAGCCGAGAGCTCTCGGCTGCTTGGAAGGCCGCGGACCCCTCAACCTCAGGCGGAGGCCCCAGCCTCCCTCGACCGTCCCTGCCCCGGGCCCCTCCGGTTCTGCCCTCGT
>NW_022900926.1:21478092-21507366 GCF_012274545.1 Fukomys damarensis | reverse complement strand
GGTGCACCGCGCCGGCCGCGTGGGCTGGGTGGCCGGCCGAGTGTCCTACGGTCCCGCAGTGGAAAGCCGAGTGGTGGCCGCCGTAGATTTCGCCGACTAACCTCTTCATCTCCTCCAGGGAGCTGGTGAGCATGAGGATGTAGTTTCTGGCCAGCAGGAGAGTGGCGATCTTGGAGAGCTTGCGCACCGAGGGCCCGTGCGCGTACGGCATGACCTCGCGCAGCCCGTCCATGGCGAGGTTCAGGTCGTGCATCCGCTTGCGCTCGCGTCCGTTGATCTTCAGCCGCAGCTGCTGTAGGTCCTGCTCCGACAGCTGCTTCTTGATTTTGTACTTGCTGCTCTCTCCCGCGGCCTTGGCGCCGGTCCTCGAGAGGCTTTCCCCGGGCATCTTCTGCACCATGTCGCCCTGAGTGGACGACACCGAGTTGAGGCGGCTCTCTTGGTGGTGGTGGTGGCGGTGGTGGTGGTCCCTCAGGTACATCTCATCCATGTCCGGAGATGAGGCTCTGCTGGAGACAGAGCTCGAATCAGAATTCATTTTATTACAGGGGATGCGGCCCTACTGTGGGGGAGGCTTTAGGCCGGAAATTAAAGAGAATCTTGAGTTTAAAAAAAATCCGCTCTGCCCGGCACCCCACTTCTCCACTGCGAGACGTGAGGAGAAAAACCCAGGGCGGCACGACCCTGCCCCGCCTCTCCCTCCCTCTCTGAGTCTCTCTGGTGAGGCTGCTTCCTGGACAGCTAGTTGGTGTGTGCTTGAACTAACCTCACGCTGAAAAAGAGGGGCTTTTATAGAGCTGCGGCGGAGAAAAGAGACAAAAGGAGCCCTCCTATCTATCCTGGGCTGCTTAGGATGACGTGCCATCATTCAGGGTGGGGCGCTCTGCTGTCCCAGTTAGCGCGGACTCCTATTCATATTCATGGAGGACACCTCTGCTGCGAACCGCTAGGAGCCCCCGGGCACAAAACCCTCTGATTGACACCGCACCGCTCCGACTCACGCCTTCCGAATTTTTTTTTTAAACTTTCTTCCACCCCACCCCCTTCCCAATTTCCCTAACCAAATCTTAAACAGGAGGAACCAAAATGAGGGGAGAAAGCGGGCCAGAGGGTTAGTGCGGGTTCCTGTGGGTCTGGAGAGAGGAAAGGAAACATCCCATCCATCCTTTCAGAGCTGCCCTACAAGTTTAGGGAAATGTGGGCGAAAAAGACCGGTCTGAAGGAGAAGTGGGGGTGGAAGGCAGGGTGTAATCAGCGAGCCTGGGGGAGGAGGAGGACTGGTACCCCAGGTTGGCCCTCTGAAGTTTTTCTTCATTAGTTCTCCTTTCCTAAACAAGGACATTGTTCATTTTGTTTATGGGGCCCTTCTGCTGCTGTTGCAAAGGGATGTCTGTATTTGGTGGTGGGTTTTCCCCAGTCACGATTGCAGGGAAGGGTCTCTCATTTTATCTTCTAGTTCGTTTAAAAGAAATAGATTGTTGAAAAACTTCAGTTTTGTACAATTCTAACTTCTGAGGTCTGGAACGGAGGGGAAACGCCTGTGTTCCAAGAAGATCGACTTGGGAAGGGAAAGCGGGGAAGGAGTGGGGAGAGCAGGAAGGCAGTTAGGGGCTGGGAAGGTCTCCCAGAGCCTGAGAGTTTTGTTTCGGCTTAGGCTGCCCGGCCCTCGGCGCTCCAGAAGGATGCTGGGCGGCCCCGCGGAAGCTCGGCAGGGAGCACACCTCTGGTCGCGTTAGAGAGCCTCGGTGCCGGAGCTCCGGTCCACCGCGCGGGAGGTCCACCGGCCTCCGGACCGAAGGCCGAGCTACCTTGATTTGTGAGCGTGTGGGCCCTGGTGGACAACGGAAGGACCCGGAGCATCCCTCGAGCGTGCGTGCATAGGCACGGCAGCCCGGAGCAGAGTGATTTCTGAAAGAGGCGGCCTGGCGTTTGGAGAGTTCACTGCAAGCGCGGAGGTGGGCGCAGATTTTCCTTTCCCCTTGCTGTGTTTTTGTCCATCGAGACGTTAGCCCTGCCACCCGAAGGGCGGGAAGGCAGAAATCCCTTGAAGAAAGGCAGCATCGGCGGTGGCCTCTAGAAGGATCCATGCGCTGACAAACTCCTGGCTAGGAGGAACCAGGGACGAGCGCTGCGTTAAGGCGCGGGGTCCCCAAGAAAAGCGCAAGACTGAACCAGTCCCGGAACCTCGGGCTGTTCGGACCTCTGCGCCCCAGCGTCCCGCGGGGCGAGGGAGAGGAGGCCTGTTTCCATGGACGCACAAGGAGCATCCGCACCAGGAGGACCTGTGCCCAGTCCGAGTTCGCCCCTTCCGAAGCCCTGCACACTGACCCACAGTCTCGCCTTGAAAGTAGCCCTGGCGCTGCCAGCAGCCGGGAAGACGCGACAACGGAATGGTTGCTTCTTCTCTGAACTTAGCTTCTGTGTAAAAGAAAATGCCCCACCGCCCGTCTTCAGGATCAGGACATTAGTGCCCTTGAAGACTGGACGCAAGCCTCTGACCGCATCCACCCGGTGGGAAGGAAATTTATTCAAATGAAGAATCCAAGAGATTTGATTGGGTGTGGAAAGATGATAAAATGCACATCAAATTTCTAAAAGGATTTTTTTAAAAAAAAAATCAGCAGACTCGTCCATTTTAGCTAAGATAGTGACATCTCGCGCGGAGTTTGTGAGAAAAACAAACAAAAAAAACGTTCCAGAACTTCTACATTCCAGGTGACTGGCCGGATATGGGGAGGCAGGTGGGCCGGAGCACAGCCCTTCTCCACTCCCAGACAGTCCAGTGTCGGTGTTGGTGGGGGTGCGAGGATCTCTCCGCTGGAAAAGGGGGCCCGTAGAAAGGGGGGGCTCCCTGCACTGGGTGGGCCCCCGCAGTCCTCCTGGGCCACTTTCATAACCCTGGGGTCTTTTTCCTGCCCAAGCAGAAAATACTGAACCTGAATTTTGATTTGGAAATAGCAAACTCGAATTAGAATAAACGGGCTTCAAAAGAAAGGGGTAGAAAGCTTATGTCACTGCAAGAAAAGTTCCACTTAGCTGGACAGTGTACAAAGAAGTTCAAAGTGTCTTCAAGGTAGTCAAAAAAAGGGAGAAGGGTGGAATAGACCTGGAAACAAAAACGGAACCACTCACTGGGGGGCAGGACAGACAGGGGCCAGGTTCTTAGAGTCCTAGCCAGGGGTCACCTGACTTTTCTGCCCTAGAGGAGCAGCTTGATCAACAGCTCAGACTGTGCTAGGCCTGGAAGTGGCACCACGGAGGATTTCCCTGAAAGGACACACACGCACACACACACACACAGACACACACAGACACACACACACACACACACACGCACGCTCCCTGAAGTGGGAGATACACAGTGTCCAGCGTGGAACCTCCTGAGCCCCACACTCAATAGATGCCACGCGCCCTCTGCTCCTGGAACCTCTGCTTTCCCCAAGGCCGAAAGGGGTGAGCAGGGGACGGAGGAGGCCCAAGGCCCAGCGCCCTCCAGGTGAACACTTCTGGTGAGGACTTTTAGGAGTTCCCCAGTCTAACACCTAGAAGGGATCAGTAGCGAAGGAGCCATAACTTTGCTTTCTGCAGAACGGGTGGATCCTCTCCAGGCCCAAAGGGCGGCACCACAGGAACCCTGCCTTTTCTGGGGCTTTCCTCTCTCAGGGTTCACTGGCAATCCCAGTTTAGATCCTTCCATAAACCACAAACAGGAGAAGCAGAAAGCCGGAAGTTCCAGGCCCTGGGATTTCTTCCTGAGGTCTCTGTTTTCCCTGGGGTTGGGGGTGGGGGCGAATAGGAAAGGGGAGATTAAAGGAGCCACTTTTGGGCCGTGGCTGCACGCAGCAGTCCCACGAAACTGCCTTGACCTTGGCCCAGGCCAGTGGCCCCTCCAGAGGGCTCAGAGAGCCAGGAGCTCAGCCGGCGGCTGGAGCTGTTGTGCCCACCAGGGCTCAGGGTCGTTCTCCTGCAACAGGTTCAACCCAAGGCCAGCTTTCCCGCCTAGCCCGTACTGGCATTGGGCAGAGCCTGGGAGTTTCCCAACCTTCATACCACACGTGAAAGCGGCGGATCCGCTCGGGGGCCGGGTTGGGGAGTTGCCCAGAGATCCTGGGCCTCAGCTCTCAGGATCAAGAGCTCCAGAGGCTGTTGGGCTCTTCCCAACACCTCCCTCTGCCCCCCCATCACCAGAAATGTCCCTTACCCAATGCCCAGTGCCCAGGGAGGCCGCTCGGTGCCCGACGCCCACGGCTCTGCGGCTCCAGCAATGGAGTTCCTCTCCAGCATCTGTCGGCTCTGCCAGAGGCTGCGGTGATTTGGGCTCTGGAGCGAACCCCCACCCCGCCCCCACGCCTTGCCAGAGTCCAGCAGCAAATGTCACCAGGGCTGACCTTCGAGGAGGCTACTTTGAGGAGCAGGTCACTCAGCAATGTCCAGGGTTCCCTTCATCCCTCGAGACTCAAACTTGACCCAGAAACTTTTCGCCAAAACGGAAAAGCAGGATACTGTTGAAAGGAGCTCATATTTCAATCTAATCCTTTTCCAAAGAAACAAAAATAATCAAACAAGAGGACAGACGGCAAATCCAAGCATTTCATGTCCATTCGTGTGCAACTAAGGAGTAACCTCAAAGTAGTTTTAGTTGACCAGAAGTAGGAGCTTCACATAGAGAGCTTTTCTTTTCTTTTTTATAGGAGTGAAATAGTAACTCACAAGGAAAGAGGGCCTGAGGCAGGAGGGTGGGGGACACAACATTTAAAACACCTAAAATCAACAGCCTTAGCTGGAATTATCCCTTATTACACCCCCGCAGCACCTCTAAGTCCCTGCATTTGGGTGCCCAGATCAAAATTTCAGCAATTAGACAGGTGCTACAAGGGTTTAAGAAGGTGAATCTGGACAGACTGACTAGAGCCTGTTTGTTTTCAGGTATTTTAAATAGCATCTTGGAAACTTACTGATCTCCCCAGTCTTTCCCCCTCACCCTGATTAAAATAGGACTCTCAGAGAGAGAAACAGCAAAGGTGGAAGGACAGCAAAATTTTATGAAACAGTAATAACTGCTCTTCGCAATGTTGGATGTGAAGCCAGAGGGTGGCAGGAAGCCCCAGAATAACATAAAATGATGAGATGCTAATTATGTGAATATATAGACAAGTTAATACACTGGCAGAACTAGAACTTTGATTTTAATGATGCATGAGCAGCAAGGCTGGCTAGAATTTACAGATTCATTATAGTCATTTAAAGATTCCCTGAAGTTAAAGGCGATAAGAAGATCCGGGCTTCATTTATAGGATTTTGCTCAATAGCAAACATGTTTCAGTATTCTTTTCTTTCTTTTCTTCCTAGGAACATCTGCTCATCTGCCAAAACCTTGACTGAGTTTTCATTCTGTAGAAAGCATATAAGTGTACCAAGCAGAGAAACAGTTTCCCTCAAGATTGGAAAGTTTAGGTTGATTTAAATATCACTGGTGATTAATCACATAAATGAATGAGTAATGTTAAAATTTGCATGCTTACATTTTTGGCATGTGTCCTGACATTTTGGATTTGTCACTCCGTTAATACTGCTATTTTAAGAACCACTAAGCAGATGATTTTTAAACAATATTTCACTGTTATTCATCTACTTTCTTATGAGCTGATAGAGCCACTGTATAAATTTGCTATCTTAATATAAAAGGAGCACAGAATGCTAAACTCTGCTGTCTGCTTTTGGAGATTAGAAGGTCATCTCCTTGGTATATTATGTTAGATAATCAAACAACATATATTTCTGTATTCTTTGCTGAAGTGTGCAAGGGACTTAATTTTATTTTAGAGATAATATTGTTGCATATATCTTTTCATTTTGTGTTCAGTAATATTCATGTCTATATGTGAAGTACATAAATACATACATAGAAATGCAAAGAAATTAAAATACAAGAATCAGTGTACAGAGAAGCAGTGGATTCAGAGACGTTTACATTTATAGCAGCAAGGCAATTACACTGACTGTTGAGTACAGTGTCCTAAGCTCTGAAACTTACATGTATATTTAAATAAAGTCAAGTTCATGATAATATTTATGTGAAGCCTTTTAGTCTTGGGTTAAAATAACATTTTTCAGATGCAACCAAAAAGTGGAAACATAGCTGTTTGTAAGTAAAGTTCAATTTGAAATGCTTCCTACTGACTCCTATCAAATATAGGTTCACAAACACTATTTTGAGAAGTTATTAAGGATCCTGCTTCTTAATCTTGAAAAGTCAAAATGACAATTTTCAAAAGTTAACCTTCTAACGATTGTTTGATTTTATACAGAATTTATGGTTCAGATACGGGGAACCCTGTTTTATAATTTTTACCAAATAAAAATGTAACAAATGGTTCTTTCTCATTAATACTCTAAATGTTTCTGTCTCTAGATGTTTTTTGTCTGAATGTAAAGTATATATACCCAAATTATCACTGAATGCAATATTGTCGGAACTTTCATCTTCATATTATATTGTAATGTAAAATAAAATTGAAGCAATGTTTCAGACAATTCAAGTCTTATGCTGTGTTGTTCTTTTATTTTACTGGGTAAGAAGGATGTGGGAAGACAGACAGCATGAAAACATATTATCACTTAAATTTCTAGATATTTATCATTTTATGTTTTACTTAAAAACCAGTCTGATTTTCCATTTAACAATTGAAATTATAGTCTTGGCAGTATTGTGAAGAGCTAGTGATAAAAACCTCTTATCATTTTGGGGTACATTAATTTTTATTACATAAAAGGGATAATGTAATTATTAACATCTCATAACCTGATATCATTAAGATATTGATGAAAGATGGTAATTTTTCAGGCTCTCATTTTTTCTATCAACTTTGATTATCTATCCTAAACTCTCAATAATAAGAAATAGTACATTGAGGCCATACTCAAGTGAAATAAATAAATACACATGTATAAATACCAAATAGTTTCTCTGGTGTGAAAAATTAAAAGTGTAAATAAGGTTCAAATTGTATAACTGATAACGTGAAATAGGAAGAAAAGGGCTAAAGGGGTAGGGGAAGTGGGAGGAGTGGGGGAAAGAAGGGAAAAGAAAAAATATGAGAAAAAATTGAAACAAAGTCTGTGTAAAGAGGGATGGGTGGAAGGGGTGAAGGGAGGGCAGGGGAATAGAGAAAAAATAAGAACCAAGATACATCATGTAAAGATACAAGATCCTGATGATGAAAGTAATTGTAGTGTATACTTAAAATGTGCCAGTAAACTTAATGAAAAAAAGAAATAGAATATTTGACTATGTCTATGGATGTATTTCAATTAATGCTTTAAAACAACTCTGGCATTTTTTTTTTACTGTGGCACATGTAATAAAAGTGAATAGATTTTTAGATAAAAGACTTTACAATGAAGAGAAGGAGAGGGTACAGAAAACACTATGCTCATATAATTAGTTCATAAGACATAAATCGAGTGCATTTTACAGAGTTGTTTGCATGAAAGAACTCCTGAAATAAAGACACTTTATAAATTCATTGAAATTATAATGTTGGTTCTAATATTTTAATATAGAACCTATCTGTGGCTGGTTTCCCAAGGCAGAGATGTAGTTGGCATTCGCCTCACCAGTCACACCTCCTGTAGTATGTTGGTGTAGCCAAACTGCCCGAGGTGGAGTGAGAAGAAAAACAGAAACATCCCTGCGAAGGGTACTTCTGAGTACTCTAGGGGCTCAGAAACCACTGGAGGGACAGAGTGGAAAACTCAGAACCCTAAAGTCTGAAACCTTGATAAGAAATTGAATTTTAAAAGTTAATACTATAAATAGCCTAGTGTTGCTTTTGTGCTCCTGATTTGTGCTCGCAAATTCAGTTTTTAATTTTTTTTCTATTACTCAAAAACACTTCTACCCAAGGGCCAATTCAAGTTGCCCAATAAGTATTTAGCATGTAACAATTCATTTACTTTAATAAAAATATAACACTCAAAATTTGTAGTCAGAAAAAGATATTTCTCACATTGTGAACATGGATTTCTAAGCCCGTTTTTAAATTCTTAAAGTTATTTTCTCTGGGAAAAGCTTTTGCAAGTGATCTATATAAGAATAAGTCAAGAGCAGTTATGTATATAATTTTCAAGTATGTGTGTAAAAATTTATCACTTCGTCTCTATCAAAATTTTAGTTTCTGTGAAAGCAAAGTAGTGAATAATAGCTCTTTTGTTCCAATTAGATTTATTAATTGAAATAATCACAGTAAATAAGAAATAATGAGTCAGGCTTGGTGGTGCAAGCCTGTAACTCCAGCAATCTGGGAGGCTGAGGCAGGAGGATCACAAGCCTGAGAAATTTAGCAATTTAGTTAGAACTTGACTCAATAAAACAAATAAACAAATATGAAATAAATGCCTTTTGGGAAAGTACTGCCAAGAACAGACACCCAATACAAAAATGTTGTGAAAGATACATATGGCATGGAAGATGTGTGCCAACTATTCATAAATAATTAAACGTCAGCATTTTAACTTTCTATAGAAACTAAAAACCAAAAAACATATGCATGTTGAAAACCTTTGTAAAAATAGGTGTGGAATGTAGCAAAGACATAGTTCCTTTCCAAACTTTGTAGTGCTCTTCATCTAACTGTTTGAGAAAGATATCAATACAATGGGAACAAAATTAACACCAGTGCAAAAATGTTTCATAGGTTTTTGTTTTTGGCCCAAACTTGCAAATACAACGGAGTCATTTAAAAATGAGCTCTTGAAGAGGAACAAACTATTTTTTTTACTCTTACGTTGGTAAGATAGCCATGCCACTTTCCTGCTGGTGGGGGATCCCCTCCTGAGGCCTGAAAGGCAAAGCCAAATATTATACAATGCAAACTTCAGAATCCAGGAGATTTCCTGGGTGAGACTTACTGCTTGCCAGCTATGGACACTAAACACGTTTCTTACCATTTCTGAACCCTTGTTTTGCCATCTGTACAATGAAGAAGTAATGATACTCGGCTCGTGCTATTGGGAAGGGTAAGCAGCAATATTTAAAATCAAACACAGATCCATCCAATGGTTCAGATTTCAATTTCAAAAACAATACTTTAAAATGTCAATAAAAACTCATTTAAGATTTTTAATGAAGATACATTTCTTAAGATAAAAACTGTCTTTAAAAGAGGAAGGTTGACAAATGCTAATACATTAAAATGGGCTTTTCATCAAAACTCACTGAAAAATTATAAAATGACTATTTTTAAATTGGGCAAAGGTCTTGACAGCATAAAGAACTAATAAAACGTGAGTATTGTGCATACAAAAAGGATTTGGACAAATCAATAATGAAAAGTATAATAGAAATAATGGGCAAAGGACAAACAAATACCATGGGAAAGGAAATACATTATGCCAATAAACATCAAATAAGATTTCCAACCTCATTAAATAAGAAAACACAAAGAGGACTTAGTGATAGCATTTTGTATCAACTCAAATGGAAAATCTGAAGAAGTTTGATGACTATAGTATCGAGGATACTATAGTTCAATAGCATCCATGTGCATTCCTGGTGGGGGTGTAAACTGGTACAGCCACTGGAAAACATTATCCTATGTGACAGTATCCAGTGAAGTTGAACATGTTGACCATGTATCCTAAATCCCCAATTCTCCTCCTAGGTTACATGCCTCCACCCCACATTCTTGAACCTATATGCTAAAGACAAATGCTTCAAAAGAGTGTTCACAACAGTATTGTCCACAATAGCAAATCATTCTTAACAGGAAAACATAAATAAATTGGGGGATATGCAGTGAATTATTAAATAACTTAAATGGCATGTAGCTCAGTGACGCCTGCACCTGCCTTGCAAGAGCAAGGTCCCAAGGTCAATCCTTTGGTAGGAAAAAGAAAAAAAAAGAATTGAAGTAGCTTAAACAATTGAACTCTAGTTACACACAAAAATCTGGAGAAATCCTATCAACACAAAATTAAGAAGAATAATGATAACCCCAAAAGATTACATGGAATATAATCACAATTTTATAAAGTTAAAAGAAACTACAATAAAACAGTATACTTATTAGGAATATAAAATCCTATATTTTAAAAAAAGACAGTAAAGAAGAGTCAACTGAGATTTATGGTAGTTGATACGTGAAATGGGAGAGAGGAGTATGTGAGCATCACACTGAAAGAAAGATGTTGTGCACGTTCCACGTTCTGCAAGGTGTCTTAGTCAGTGTTTTTTACTGTAATGAAATACCCAACACAGGCTACTTATGAAGTAAAGAGGTTTATTTAGTTCACAGCTCAGGTGGCTCAAAGTCAAAACAGAGTACTGCAGATTCTCTCCAGGGCTGTCCTCAGCTGCATCACTATTGTAGTTGTAGTTGTTTTTAATTTTTTTGGTACTTATTTTCAGTACATGATGATTACATTCTTTGAGGAGCTGGTACATAACGCATCTTAATTCTTTTTTCATCTTCTTCCCCACCCTAGGTCTACTTGATATCAAGCAATTTAGAGATTAAAATTTTCATTTAAATATACTAGGACATCTTATATGGTGTAGTAGGGGAGAAGTGGAAGAGAAACTAGGAAATTGGTTAATACAGTTGTATATTCATATATACATATATTATAAAGAGAGTAAGAAAAATTGTTGGTTATTACTGATGAATACATTGTTAAAGTTTTTAAAAAAATTTTCACCACTATCTGTTCTCTATTCTTTGGGTCCTTTACTTACATCTCAACTGGCCAGGATGTGTCACTTGCTGAAGTGAACCAAACCAACATTCCTTGGCAATCCTGCTTGTAAAATGTTACATGATCTTGCTTGAATTTTTACTATTACTATTAATTAGAATTAGGTACCCAAAAGATCTTCTGAATTATAGACAAATTTTCCTCTTTCCCCATTGTTTTGCAGCAAAACTGTATCATCTTGATGATTATGATAAGCACAACTTCAGTTAACACAGTAACCTACTTTTATCCCTCTCTGAGGTTGAGTAGTGTGAAAAACTCAAAATAGCAGATGGTAGACTCAGCTTCAAGTTCTTTAGAAATAATATGCATCTTCTTGTGTCACATTCCTACTTTGGTAACTAGTACTGCTAAGGAACAGAACCCAAAGTAATGAGGATGGGTGACCAACAGCTGACAAGGAAGTCAGTGTGGGTAAAGTAGAGTAAAGAAAAGACAGTAACACATGACAATGCAAGACAGTAAACTTTCCAGATGGGGTTATAGGTGGAGATGAGGGAAGTATAAAGCTTTGTAGAAAAATGCAAGTTGAGTTGTGTTCTTAAGTGAGAACTTCTATTTTACTCCTAGTAAGTATGGAAGCCATGAGGATTTTGAGCAGAGGAACAGTTTGAGCCTACTCTTATTTTAGAAGGTTCATTCTATTCTATGGAGAAAAGACAGAATGAGACAAGGTAAAACCAAACAAACAAACAAACAAACACACCATTGTAAGAATCCAGGAATAAAATAGTGGTGGCTTGTACCACTTTTTGGTGGAGACAGTGAGAAATGATCAGATTCTAGATAAAATCTCATACTCAAGGGACCCTGATTAGTTCTTGCCTTGAGGGAATTGTTACAAAAGCTTGGCCTATGAAGGACCTGAGTTCGATCCTGGTCCAAAAACAAAACAAAACAAAACAAAAGCTTGGCCTGGCTCCACCCAGTCTCTCGCCGGCTTCCTGTGTGGCAACATAATCACTTGCCCCATGTGTTGCCTTCATTGCCATCTACTGTACCACCTCATGACAGAGCTGAAAGGATCCTCATCAGGGCTGAGCTGATGCCAGCACCAGGCCCTTGAACCTTCACAGCTATTAAATAAACTGATATCTCACTGAAGGATTGAAAGCAAATAAGGATTGAGCCTTGATATACTCCTGTAGAGAGGGAACAAAAGAAGAAGCAACAAAGGAACAGCCAATAAATGAGAGAAAATTCTGGAGATGAGGATGTCGTGGAACCAAGTAAAGATAAGGTTGTAGAAAGGAAGCAGAGGTTGACAATGTCAGAATTCTTTTGACAGCTCTGGTGAGATAAAGGCTTGAGATTTAACAATGTGTTCTTATCAATATAGGCATCAGTAATAACCTGGAAGAGAAGTTTTGATGTAGTGAAGGTAATGGTCAGATTGGAGTAAGTTAAGAAAACAAATGAGAAAGGGGAAAAATGGAAACTGTAACTATGATAATTCTGTCAGTCCTACTGAAAAGAGTATCAGGAAAATGGTATATACTGAAGCAATATTTTTAAAGATAGAAGAAATTACAGCACTCTCCTATGGTTAAAAAAGGATGATCCTGCGATGAGAGAAGAAATGATGATGCAGGGGTAGGAGATGAAAATTGCTGCCGCCAAAATCTTGATAGGTGAGGAGAAGCGGCTAATATAACAATACAAAGAACAAGCCTTTTATAGGAACATAGAAACAATAGCATCAAAGACATTGGAATATATGGACACAGATGCAGGAAGGAAGATGGAAATTGTGTTAGGTGGCTCTGGAAATTTCTTCTATAAATCTTACTTCTTCAGTCAAATAAGAAGTAAGGTAAGATCTGAGAATTGAGATACTGAGGATTTGAAGAGAGATAAGAAATGAACTCATCTGTGATGGTTCCTCTCAAATGTCAGTCTGATTGGCTTAAGATACACCTAGGAGATTAGTAAAGCAAACTTTTGGGTATGTCTGGGTGAGTCATGGGGGTGTGACCTTCAGTACTATTTCTGGTCCATGGTCCTTTTTTCTCAGGTGCTCTGCTCCTGCTCTCTGCTTCCTAGATGCCATGAGTTGGGTAGCTTTTCTCCACCATCCCCTCCACCCTGATGCTTTTGCCTTGGAGCCAGCTGACCATGGGCTGAAATCTCTTAAACCAGAGCCAAAGTAATAAATCTTTCTTCCTTCAAGTCGCATATGGTCAGCTATTTTATCCTGGCAATGGAAATGTGAGCAATACAGAAGACCAATGCCAGGAGTGGGGCCATTGCTTTGACTATAACCATGTGACTTCTAACCATGTGGTTCAGAAAACTTTCGAACTGGTTTGTGGGAAAAGCTTGGACAAGCAGGCTAGAGATGCACTAGAATGTTGTAAACAGAGCTTAATGGGAAATTCTGATGGGAGCTCAGGAGAACAGAATGCTGACAGGAATGAGAACAATAAAGTGTATGACCATGAGGATTCAGATGCGAATGAGGATTCTATTGGAAATTAGACTAAAGGCCATGTGTGTTTCATTCTGGCAAATACTTTGTCTACACTTTGTGTCCTACTATTGTATAAAGTTGGGTTTAAAGGTTGTGACCTAATTGATCTGGCAGAGGAGACTTCAAAGCAGCCCAGTGTTCAGTCCATGGCATGGATACCGTTGGCTGCTTTTAGTCAGTTTAGTAGTGAGAATTGGGAGACTATTTGACAAGTTTTCCATCTGGCTATAAAAGAAATGCATGCAAATCTGGTACCAATGAGGGAATGGCTGCTGAAGAAATTAGTAGGATTAAAAAATACCAAAACACTTTGCACTGGAACAAAAGAAAGGGCATCTCAGGAATTGGCCAGACCTCACCCTTCACAGTCTAAAGGGTATAAAAATGTGAACACCTTTCAAAGACTTTGAGCAGAAAGCCTCAGGTGTTTCTCTGCATTCAGCCATCCATGCACTCAGGCCACTACAGCCATGAACCAAGGGGCCTGGCCATAGCTTCAGCTGGTTGTAGGTGTTATCTGCACGGCACTAGTTTTACAGGCATGCAAAATTCTAAAGTTGTGGACTCATGGAGGCTTCAACCCAGATTTTAATGGAAGGCCTGGGAGGCGAGGTGATGCGTAACAGAGATGGACTTCCTGCCAGGAGCCCTTGAGAAGCAACGCATGAAAGTATGAGAGTGAAGTGGAAGCTGTAGTGGAGACTTCAGTAAGTTGGAGATGTCAGGAACAGGGAACATCTGTGGAGGAAAGCAGCAGTCAATGAGCAGAGTCAGCCCAAGAGGGTGACCATGTGGGCTACCTCCGGTAAGGCCAGAGGAATGTGGCCACCTAAGCCCTTTGGTGCTCATTTCTCAGCACCATGGGATGCCAGACATGGAGCTACATGATTTAATATTGCTACTGGGTTTCAGTCTTCTTTTGATCTCATTCATTTCTATCTTCCTATTGCTCCTTTTTGGAATGGGAATGTTTACCCTGTACCATTGTAGCACTGTATGTTGAAAGCATGTAACTTGCTTTTGAATTTTATAGGGGTTCACAGCTAACAATTTTCCTTGAGTCTCTGAGGAGACTTTGACTTGAACTTTTGAGCAATGCTGGAACTGTTGAGACTTTGAGGAAGGGATTATTGTGTTTACAGTTGTATGCAGGATAGTTACATCATATTAGGTAGAATTATGACTGTGTCTGTATTGGGAGACTAAATGCTTTCAAGGAAATGCATTTGGGCATTAAATTGACAAGGAGCACACTTGTTATGGTCAGTCTTTACTGTCTACTTGATTAGTTTAGTGACACCTAGAAGATTAGTAAAGCAGAATTTTGGGTGTGTCTGGGTGTGTCGTGGAGGTGTGACCTGGGACTATGTCTAGTAACTCTCTAGCTCCTTTTGTTCTCTTCACATTCTCTGTGCTTTGTGGATGCCATGAGTTAAGCAGCTTTCCTCTACTTCATTCTTCTGTCATGATGTTGTATTTCTGCCTTGGAGTCAGCTGATCATAGGTTGAAACCTCTGAAATTGTGAACCAAAATAAATCTTTCTCTTTTAAGCTGTGTGTCAGGTATTTTGTCCCAGCGATGCAAAAGTAACTTCATATATATATATAGATATATATATATATCTATATATATATTTTTTTTTTTCTTTTTTAGGATAATGGGAAAGCCAACAGACCAAAGAAATGTAAAGTAATTATCAGCACCATACGTACATAAATGCACTGCAAGTATGTGCCAATGACCGCAAGCTGGATGTGGCTAATCAGCTACCTGCTATGCAGAAAAGGAACGAGATACTGGGGATGCTGCATCTACATACAGCTACTAGCTCTTGCCTGTACAAGACATTTCTGGCCTTCCTCTTTGTAAACATTCCTAATTTTGTATGTTTCACAGTGTACTCACACTTAAAAAGTGGCTCAAAATTTATCTCAAAAATAGTAGCCTCTTTTTGTTAGATACTCGCTTTCTGTACTTAAATAGAGGTGACTGTAGGGTGCAGTTCTTGCTGTTGAGAATAAGAGGAAGACTATTGGAGGCTTCTGGAAAAGCTCTTTTCTTCACTAATAAACGAAGTACTGTTTACGCTTTCATTTTGCCTCCTGAGAATGAAAATGGCTAGGATTGTGGCTACCATTTTTGAGCATGACTTTGCAAAAGAATGAAAAACCAACTTACTGGCAGAGCAGAAGGGAAGACTAGAACAAGTACTAAGTAAGCCAGTAGACGAGATGGATCAACCTCCTAACAACTGTTGTCTTGAGTCTAATAAATGTCTTATATTCTTTTGGGGGGGTATTGGGGATACAACTCAGGTCCTTGTGCTTGCAAGTCAGGTGGTGAAACCACTGAGCTAAAGCCCCAGCAAATGTCTTATATTCTTAAATCCATTTAGATTTTTATTACTTGTAATTATATGCATTTTAATTGCTTTTCCAAAATACCAAGTTGAGAAGCAACACTTTATTTGACACCTTGTGTTGAAGGCTTAGTGCTATTGGGAAAGGTAGAACCTTTATATTCTCTTTCTTTCTTTTTTTTTTTTTTTTGGTACTGGGGATTGAATTAGGGACTTTGCGCTTGCAAGGCAGGTGGCAGAACCACTGAGCTAAATTCCTGGCCCTAGGTAGAACCTTTAGTAGATGACACAGAGTATGTGACAGAAAGGGAAGACTGAATTCCCTTTTGTGCCAAAATAAGGCGTGTACATTTACAGATATCACTGAGACTTTGTTTCTGATTCTATGACCCAATAAAATGAAAGCAAGGTCTTGAAGAGATGTTTATACATATGTGTTTAGCACAGCATTCTTTGCAATAGCTAAAAGACGGAAGTAACCCGTGTATTCTTCAATAAAGGAACAAATATGCAAAGCACAGAACATATACACAGTGGATTATATTCAGCCCTGAAGAGGCAGGAAAGTCTGACACACACTGCAACACAGATGAACTGTGAGGACACTACACAAAATGAAATAAGCCAGTCACAAAGGGACAAGTAGTATTTGATTCTGCTTATATGAAACATCCAGAGAAGCCAGACTCACAGACACAGAAAGCAGAAGGGAGGTTGCCAAGAGCTCAGGAGAGGGAGAAACAAGAAGTTGGGAACTGTGTATAGAGTTTCAATTTTGTAAGACAAGTACTAGAGATTGGTTACACAACCATGTGAATATAGTTAAAAATAAAGAACCAGGCACTTAAAAATGATTAATATGATAAATTTTGTATCATGTATAGTTTATCTGAGTTTGTTTGGAGGTCACTTTTTCTCTTGCTCTAGAAAGCTATAAATGGCTGTCCTTCAAAAGGATTAGGAAGAGACTCATCAAATGCTTGAGCCAAAGCATACTTTACAGAAGTATGTGAAAATAGTTTATATATTTTTCTGTGCTAGGACTGAAAGCTACACATGTTTTTCAGTTCAATCCTTTTATTTTATTTGGGGGGGGTTGTTGTTGTTTTGTTTTTTGGTACCAGGGATTGAACTCAGGACCTTGTACTTGCAAGGCAGGCAGTGGAACCACTGAGCTAAACCCCCTGCCCAATCTTTTTGTTTTATACATGACAAATTTCAAGTCAAGAGAAAACAAAGTGTAGCACCTCACTTACAGTTAGCATCTACTTTTGGGTCAGGGCCCCAGGCCCAATAACTGGTATAATTTATTTTTCTTATTAATAAAAAGAATATTAAATAAGACATGTATCCATAAAAAAGGGATACAATCTTTAGCACCATGTTATCCCTGAAAGTAGTATTCCAGAGTTTATGAGAAGTTAATTTTTTAAAAATCCACAGCATTAGGAAAGATATAGTATTATCAAAACAGAACTTTACTATCAAAGCTTCCCATTGTTAATAAAATGAAAAAATAACGTAGTCTAGAATTGAACTTCCCGTATATATTACGTAGTGGGTGTTATTGGAATCAGGGCTGTTGTTTTCCAAGGATGTTTGATTCCTCAGAGAGGAAAACAGGCCTTTGAAGGACTAGGAAAAGACAGCAAAGAGAATGGATCATTCCATGGCCTGAAAACAGACTTGATGGGAAGGGGCCACCACAGCAAGTGTAAGAAGCGCTTTCACTCTTTCATCTGTTTCTCAGCTCTCCAGGATAATTCCACCGAGTTCACCTGTGCTTTCTAGTGCCCATCCCCCCCGGAACAGTCCCCTCCCTCCTGTAAATGGAAACAAATCAGACCTGTCTATAAGTCAGAGTCCAGGCAGACAGCTGGGTCATTGCTAAATGAGTACAAAACCAGTGACGAACAGTGTGTAAAGGAGACCTGGAGGGATGAATGCCTGTGTATAAAATAGTGAAGCACAACTAGGAAAGGAACTTGCTATAAACTGCTCTGTTGTGTGTCCTTGGGCACACCAGCAAATCCCCAAAGGTAGGAGTTTGTGATTTTAGAGCCTGGGAGCAGTGCTATTTGGTTCCCCAGATTAGAGGCCATGGTATGTTGGAGTGGATTAAAACAGAAGAGGAATCTGTTTATCCCCTCCGCTTTAAACACCAATAAAAAGCACTGTTCCTCTCTTGAAGGTGCTGAAATGCAAAGCAAGCTCCCTGTTCCTTTTCTCTCTCTTGGTGGCATTTGAAAGTGTAAAGCTTTGAATACCAATTGCTTGAACTGGACATATGCGAACCTCTTCTAATCCTACTAATCCTGTCCCCAAGTGCTCCTTTGTATGTGGAGGCAGCACACATAGATCTAAGTGAAAGTGGCTATAATCCTGGAAATGTGGAAAAATGTCCCAGTGTGAGAGATGTGACAGGGAGCGCTCCCTGGCAGAGAGACCTGCTGAAGAAACTATTGTGTTGGTTCAAGGAAAAAGAGCGGGGGCTGGGGCCCAAGTGAAGACATGAAGGAGCCCTGTCACCTTTCCTGAGCTCCTGGGAGGAGAGCAAACCCACCCGGCTGGGGCCCTGGCTTACACACAGCCTCGCTACCCTTGAGCAAACTCCAGGCTCAGCCAGGCTCCAAAGGCTGGGAAATTCACCCAGCGGCTGCTTTCAGAGCTTGAGCCCAGCAGGCCAGGCCCTGACCACAAGGAGAGGGCTTCATTATGCTCCAGAATTTCCTTTAAATCAGATGGCTGGCTGTTTACAGATTTTTGAGCTGTTGCTCCCACTCAAACAGGAGGGGTAGGGGTGGTGAAAATCTCTGTAGAAAGCCCAAGAAATAAAATAGTATCGCTACAGACTGCACCTTTTCAAGATTTTTTAAATCAGAAGCCAAAGACACACTGTGAATTTCTAAAGGACTCTGTTTCTCTGAGGTAATTTAGGAGTCTCCTCCAAACATGCCTGTTGCAATTGTCAGAGAGGAGGCCGGGCAGCTTTTGAACTTTCTAAAGGAAATGTGGTCAGATTCTCATCCAGGGGAAGAATGCGTGAATCCATCCATTCACAAATAATGACTTTTGCAAACATACTATTGTAATGTTTGTGGAATATTTAATTACTGATTTATGAACCATGCTCTTTCTATGGGTAGAGGGCTGATGAAGAGTATTGTATGTTTCAAAAAACACTGAAATTTCTCCTTTTATAAACCTTATGAGAAAGATAATGTAAATATTGCAATTTCCACTTCATGGAAATGATATCATAATTACATTAAATAAGACTCATTTATCTGAATGGATTTTTTTTTCTAACCCAAATGAGCTTGAAATATTTTTAAGTGATCATCAACATAGTACCCCATCCAGGCAGTTACTATAACTGAAAGTTAGATCATAAGATGCAACTCCAACATTTACCTTTTCTCTACTCTGATTTAGTTTGGTTGTTCATTTTTAAATTTTAAAATGTATTAATTACTACTAAAACTAGGAGGAAAATTAGGCAGGTAGTATTTTCAGAACCCAGGACCTGGTATGAAAATGGTCTTATTCTATTTAAAGTTGAATGAGAAGTTTAGAGGTACCATAAATGTAACTGAAAAATAGTATACAGTATAATGCAAGCAATATAGATGTATGTATATATAAATATGTATGCACACATCCACAATCATGTCCAATTCTGTACTTGAGGGAGAAAAGTTCAGATAATTTTGGATCTGATTTTAAGATCTTAATTATTTAACTTAATGTACCTTATTAGGTATCAGAACCATTCTACAGGACTTACCAACACTGACTTACTGGAGCATTACGGTGGTGACAACTGTAATACTTGAAATTCCCCCTCTTTTAGAAAACGAGGATGGGACACATTAACGTGGCCCAGGCCAGGGCCCCGAGGCATAGCTAACCCAGCCGGCTGCAGGCTTTGCTCCTGGCCTCTCAGGCCTCTCTCCAGCTGCCTCTGCTACTCACCCACCTGTGTGAGCACACTGCTCTCTAAGCTGCTATAGTATCTCAAATCTGCCACAGTGGGAACGAACAAACAAATAACCCTAAAGTGTACTTCTAAGGGCTTTTATTGCAAGATAAGAAAAAGCAGAATCAAGGCTGTGATTGGCTGAATTTTCTGGTGACAAGTTCCAGCAGCAGTCTGATGTTCAACGTGCTAAATAAATACCTGCGCGATTTGGCAGGCCTGAGCCCTAACAAAGTGCCAAGGAAGCTGATAAAATCAAATCTTGTCTACTTGTCAGTAGAAAAGTTCAGTAGAAGACAGGACGAGACAAAATGGAAAGCCAGTGCTTCTCAAATGCGTATTTTAAAAGAGCTCCACAAAGCAGAGTAGGAAATTGAGGCAATTATTTTGAATAGATGTATGGCTTTGGCAGAGCTGTTCCTTGTCACACCTGTTTCCTCCTCTCTAAAATCATCTAGGTGGTCTCTAAAATATTTGTGATTCTGTAGCTTCTACAATATAAGACAACAGCAACGATAAACTAAGAAGTACTTAAATCACCCCATAAGGCCCTCATTTAAGTACTAGAACTGAGGCTTACAACACAGTAACTGGTGGAAGTTGAATGGAATTCTGAGCGTCTGAGAGGGGGCTTGAGAGTTCCAGGGGAGGAAGACACTCTCTAAAGTCCACCTGCACGTTCCCAACCTTTTCTCCTGCTTGTAGTTTATGAGAACGCTGTGAGTAGATGAGGAAAGGGGCTTAGCTCTAGACCCTGCCTACGACTTAATCGGCGACAGCATTTTACTAAACAGAAGTTGATTTAGCCTTCGTGTTAAAAATGAATGCTAATGATACTTTAAACATATTTCTAATGTAAAACACTGCTTAATTAGGTACAGTACAAGAGCTTTGGAAAAGTGTAATAAGTGGGGAATACTGATTTTTTTTTTTTTATTATCGCCTTGATGGGTGACTCCTATGTGTTAAAACAGGAGCAGTCTTCCTGCTGCAATGGCTGACCAATTCTAAGATCACACAAGATCTTGCTAATTACTAAGTTGATGATGACAAGTTCACAAGCAGAGTTATGTTCATAATTACATATTTCAAAGCATCTTGAAGCAAAACAGGATCCCAGATTTGTGGCTCTAAAACTATAAACTTGGCCTTTCTTCCTTCAGAATATACCAAGGAAGCACATTTTGAAGGAAGCACCTTCTGTAAACTGTACGCTATTAATAAGGCACAATTTAGGCAGCATGATTCTTAGCAAATTAAGAGACTTACCACAAATTATCTAAAGCAGAGGACTTAGCTCATCATTACCTATTAAAAATATGTTTAAAGGGAGAAAATATGCCATTTAGGGAAGGAAATAAAATTAAAAGCCAACGGGCATTCATTTTCTCTTACCCGTGCTCCCTACATGTCAGCAGTGGAAAATGGTTGGCGGGGAACTGGAGGCTCCTTCACTCTGGTGCTTGCTGGTCACACATTTTCTTCTGCTTGTGCCTGTAGGGTGTGGAAACAGTGACCCCCATTCAAGAAGCTGAGGCATTTCTTCCAAAGTAAAAACCAACAATCTGGAATGGTGCTATTCCAGGGTTTCTCGGAAACGCTAACAAACAATCACTCTGGCACTTGAGACATAACACAGTCTGGTGGTGTTATCTGGACATCACTCGCACTTGCTAATGACTGACCCTTTGGCTTCTCTATGTTAGAGCCAAACCCAGGACTGTCGTGGGGACATGGTAAGCATGCACCTAGCTCACCACAGGTGAGACTTGTCAGACATTCTATCAGCCCCAGATTTAAGCCTACAGCTACTTCGCCACCAACAAAACAGACCTCAGCCCCCTCCACAAACCGTGGGTGTCACCATCCTGATCACTACAAGCATTTATCAAGTATTCATTTGTGTACAGTGTGATTAAATACATTACCAGGCAAGATCAGCCCATGAGGTCCTTCTGAGGTTTTATGACTCAGAGCCTAGGACTGGCTGAGAAATACATATTCATGGTTAAACATAAATATGCCTAGGTCACAGTAGTTCCAGTGTTTAGAAGGCAGGAGTACTGAGAAGACGCTTTCAACTTCACTGCGATGGAACAAGTGTCTTTCTCCCCGCTTTGCTTTTCTAGATGAAGAGACAATGAATTTGGGTCCCTGCCGCCCATTGTACTTAGTTAATTCCAGGAAGCCTAGGCTCTGAGACCATAATTATTCCTAGATAAATGCAGAAATCAATGGCTATTTAAGGTTTACTTAAGGGTAAAGTTGTTTTATCATTAGTTTTGTTTTAAGGATATGCTGTCTGGACCTTTCTGCTTTCTCAGATCTATACCCTCCCTCCTCCCCACTATTCTGTGCCTTTTTTTTCTGTCTCAGAAGAAACATTTGGGAGAATCTGAAGCTCGCAGTGTTATATTTGTGCTTTGGGGCATTTGTGGCCAGGAAATTATTCTGGTGAAATTTCAGCTCTGGAAGGGTCAGCTGACCCCAGCCCCCTGCTATGGAGAGGGTGGGGGCGGGGCTCAGCGCTCTCAGATGTAGAGGAAACAGCAGGGGGTTAATCCCATCTACAAACATATCCTCTGCGACCTGTGAATGCTTTGGAATCCAGGGGAAGAAGTTTTTTCTCAAGTTTTCCTTCCCTTCTTTATTTACGTACCTCGTACCTCGGAACACAGGTCCTCAAGGTTCTTGGCTTTGTGCGGAAGCTTCCAGACTGGCCACTAGGAAGACGCTGTGATTCCAGCAGCTTTCCGGTCTAATTCCCCTGGGATTAGGAACACTGAAGGGGGTGGGTGTTATAAGTTTACAAGAAATCTGGAATTGTATATGCCTTTGCTCCTTTCAAAAACGACTACTTTTAAAAGACCAGCTTCAGTAAGGTCAATATCTTTCCAAATGATATTGAATTACGTTAATGAAAGTGGTAAGTAATATATAATGATCTGATAGGTAACTGTGGGGACAGTATATTAACTGTCAGTATACCCTGTCAAGTATATTAACACTTTACATTATTGAACCTTTCTAAATCTATCACAGGTAGTACTTCGATCGGGACAATACAAATAAAAGTCTGGCAATATTTTGTATTTAATAAATCTGGTTACCAATGGAATGGCTACCACCAATTATCTCAGTAAATTCTGTTGGCATTTTCCAAAGTTTGATCATAACACTTTAACCTGGGGGGGGAGTGCTTTACCCTCAGGTACTTTTTAACATATTAGTACAATTTACATATGATGCTGTTCAGGTGTGTATGTAACATAAACTCTGTTGCAATTCATTTATTGTTTGTAAGCCAAGAAAAGGATAACGACGGCAACTTTTGTGGCACTGGATAGGTGCAGGGTCTTTGTGAAGCAGGATCGTTCACTATTGTTTCAACAAGCTATAGAACAAGTTTATATAGAGTTTCATATGTTCGATTGTCATTGTGGTAATCTGAATACACTGTCAAACACAGTGAGTAGGTGATGATGACGTCCATCATTGGTCATCAGTTCAGTTCCAGGTGAGGAAAACTCACCCGGGAAGTTCAGGTGAGTTACTTGGTTCAGAGACAGAAGTGTCTGCTCAGTTACACAAAATAACCTCAAAGAAAATCACCCACCCTGTCACAAATAAAATTTAGAGCAACCTTTTTATTCTAGAGTCAACCACAGCACAGACCTTTACATCCCGATGCTTATAAACACTTGCTGAGAACTGGTATTAAAAAATACTCAGGGGCTGGGAGTATTGCTCAGTGGCAGAGCCCTTACCCAGCATCATGAGGACTTGAGTTTGATCCTCAGTGCTGCAAATAATAAACAAACAAACAAATAAATAATAAAATAGAAATTTAGAGCAAATAGTAACAGTATTCCATTCTTCCTGAGTACCCTTCAGGGCTTTTCTTTACTAAGGAAAAGACAGCAGTGGTTTGCATTTATAAAACACCCTAAAGTCCTTTATGAATACTTCTAATCTTTCTTGACAGGTAAAATATCAGAGATTCACAGAAAGTGTTTACTGAAGTTTTCTGCACTGTGGAGAGAAAGCAGCCACTGTCATCTTTAGCTATGATTAAAGGGAAGTGACTGGTTTTCTTTAGCTTGCAAGGTCAAGCAGAGGCACCTGTTGGTGATGGAAAGCCATGTAAGGACAATAAAATTAAAGGGATTCTTAGAGATCTCTTTCAAAAGATTCAGAAGCCTCTTAGACTGGAATACCAAATGGCTCCCAGGTAAGTAGTCTCAGCTAAATTCCAGGGGCAGAGCACATGAGTGGCCCTCAAGCCTGCTGCAGATTCAAATGCACACATTTTTACGTTTGTAGTGCTTTCTAATTGTTGGTTCACTTCAAAATAAGAATAGTTAAGCCAAAGAAATGGTGTCAAAAGTATTAAGTGGACTGTCACTGTCTTATAAGACATCCAGCTTTTCTGGTACTAGTTGATATTACTAGTACCTGACGCTTAATGGGATTCTCTCAGCCCAGGTCCAAAGAGTAAAATTGATAGCTTTTTGTGATTACAGGGTCTCAAATTTAAATTCTTTTACATCCTTGATACCACATTTGGACACTTGTATTTTTAGAGTTCTTCCAGGAGTCCCAAATTCAAACAGTTTCATTGGATTGTTCTGTCCAGAAGCTGAGTTCCAGGATTTAGCCTCAGAAAATATTTAATCATCAAAGGCTGATATTTAAGAGCTTCTAGGACATAATTGTAACTGTTCTGAAATCATCCAAATTTAAACTGCTTAAGAGAAACAGTGCACATGGGTTCTGATCATTAATTGTGATACACCAACTTGATCTGAGTAAGAAGCACCTAGTAGATTCATGAAGTTCTGGCTGTGCCCGCGACTGACTGACATCTAGTCAGCAAACTGAGGTAGGCGATTCAACCCAGATGGGAATGGCAACAAACATTACAAACAGTGGCACCTGGATGCATAAAAACGGAAGGGAGGAGGTGTGGAGCTTCAGTCTTCATCACTGCCTTTGGGTGTTGGTCTCCAGTTCTTCACCCTTCCAACACAGACCCTTCGGCTTCCCAACATAGACTCACACCACAGACTCTACAGGGAGCTTCCAGGCCTTCAAACTCCCCCTGCTGCTGGACCCTTTGGCTCTCTGATTGCACAGGTGGCCATTTTGGATTCTTCTGTCTCTGTCCCACAGACGGCCATTATGACTCTTCTGCTTCTGGTCCTGTAGCCTTCCTAATAAATCCCTTATATGATTACACATATATTTTATAGGCATTCAGTTACTCTAGAGAGCCCTAATACTTGAGCTCCTAGTCAGGGCAGCCCTAATTCCAGTGCATTCTCATGGAGGCACCTTTTCCAGGTGCCTGCTGTGAATCCCTTGTGCTCCAAGTGGCGCCAAATGACTTTGTAGCCTTCTATCTGGAGTAACCAGTCACTGCTCCCGGTCTTGGTCTATCGATAGCATAACCCTCACCCCGGGCCACCCACATCAGCCTTAGAATCCATCTTGCCCATTATTTAAACCAAATTGATGTTGGAATGGTTCTTTTCCTTTTCTTTGCCCACCCTTCCCTCCCTCTCTCTCTCCCTCTCTTTTCCTACTCCCCTCCCTCTGTTGTCTCCCTTCTTTCCTTTCCTCCCTTCCTCTCTCCGTCCCTCCCTCCTCTATACCCTTTCAGCTGCGTCCCAGCCTAACTGATATTTTTGAGTGTTTTGTTTCCTCCTCCCCGATATGCTCCAATAATGTGAAAGTTCAGTGGTTGCTGTTTTAGAACAACACCCCACACCTTGTCATTCTCTCCACCAAGGATGTGGGAGGGAGGGGGGCAACCTCCCTAGGGAAGCCCAAGGGAGGCAGGTGGGGGCAGGCAGGCTGGATTGTGCACCACTGTAAGACGCGGTGTGTCATTAATTACACATTAACCGTGTGTGTGAAGAGAAGGAGGGAGCAGATAGAAAAATGCAGAAGTTGCTATAGGCCTGCAGAATGGGACCCGACCCTGATCCTGTCAAAAGAACATTCTGAATCAAATGGGCTTCATGGGAACTAAAGAAATAGTTTTGTGGCCCAGTGCCGAGGCATGGCCTTTTAATCATTAACCCTTTCACAGCGGTAAAATGAACATCCATTGTCAAGGCCACACCAGTGAGGCCTTCTAACCTGGCCAAGAGGGAGCCACTAAAAAGGGGCCAGGCTGGAGTGCGGGGGAATTTGGAAGGTGATAGCAGCATGTCACAAAAGGAGGACCGATCCCTCAAGTTAGTTTGTTCTAATCCCTGCAGCACTCCCTTCCAAACCCAGCTTGCCCTGGTGAATTAACTTCAGATTTTACAGATGGCCGGCTCCCCTCTTTTGTTTTCACACCGCGTTTTACTGGCTTGGTTTAATTTTTACTGTTCTTTAAGTGAAGGTTACTTAGCGAAGCTGATTGGAAATGGTATTTTATTCTCAATCACTTTTTCACAGCTGTGGTAGAGTCATTAGCATTGCCAGGAGAAAGAAATTGCATTTCCCCTGCCCTGCAGTTAGCCTAACTGGAGAGTCTGTGCCAGGAACAGAGATTTATGGGAGAAATTGCCTTGAACTCCACGCTTGGGAAGGAACCGGCATGTTGGCTGACCTCAAATTTATAACCATTGACTTACTTTTTTTCTGAACATTTTTTGTGATTTCGAAGTTTCTCCATTATTTTCTCCTTCAGTTATCCCTTAAGAAAGAAAAAGCAGACCTTTTAATATAGTTTTTTTTTTCTTTTTACGGTGATGAAATATACAAGACATGCAATTTATCATTTTTACTTTTTCAGGGGGATAGTACTGGGGATTAAACCCAAGGGCACTCTACCACTGAGCTACATTCTCTACCCCTTTTAATTTTTATTTTAAAAGCAGGATTTTGCTAAGTTGCCCAGGCTGGCCTCAATCTTGTGATCCTATTGTCTCAGCCTCCTAAGTAACTTGGATCACAGGCTTGACTCATATTAACCATTTTAAGATATAACTGTGGCAAGGTACAAGAGCCATTGTAAGGCGCAGCATAATAATCACCACCAATCACCCACAGAATTTTCTCATTGTCCCCAACTAAAACTGTGTGCCCATTAAAGCCTCTTCACATTTTCCCTTGGCCCCAACCCTTGCCAACCACCTTTTCACTTCCTGTATCTGCCGTAGGAGCAGAAGGACGTAGTATCTTTCCTTACCCTTCAATACTTTATGAGACTCAGGAACCCTTCAGAAACGGAAATGCAAAGACCTATTTTTATGGTCAGGTTGGTTGAAGAATGGCAGGAGTGTAGAAATGTGATTGGCCCAAGAGGAGTGTGATGCGATGATGATAGACAGCCGGAGGGAGGGACTCCGGGAGGCTGCGCATCCAGGTTCTTCCTGGCCGCCGTGTGGTGTGGGCAGAGCCCTTGTGCAATGAGAGTCTTCAAGGGAGAAGCGAGAATGACCTTTCTGGATTTATGGCTTATTTGGGGGGTAGGGACAGTTCTAGTTTCTGCGACTTGCCCTAGGGAAGAGGGATTCTGGATTTTGTGACTTGCTCTAGAGGAGAAAGAGGAACCACAGACCCAAGGGCAGAAGAAAATCAGAGACCTTGCTTCTTAGGCCTTGCTATGCCCTTTGGTTCAGAGGGCTTATGTTTGAGGGCCGACACTGCCTTGACGGCTCTGCAACCTTATAAAAGTGGAAAAATAAATAAGCTATCCTTTTGTGACTGCTTTATTTCATTTTGCATAATGTCTTCAAAATTCAACCACATTATAGCATGTGTCGGATTTTCCTTCCTTTTTAGGGCCGAAAAGCGTTTCCTTCTATGTATAGACAACATTTCGCTGTCCATGGACACTTGTGTTGTTCACATCTTTCAGTAATTGTGCATGAAGCTGCTGTGAATTTGGGTGTACAAACATCTCTTCGAGTTCTTTCATTTATCTCGGGTATACGCCTAAAGATCATATGGTAATTCTATCATCAAGGTTTTTGAGGAAACATGGTGCTGTCTTTCAGTCATTACCCCATCTTACATTCCCACCTATCATGTATGAAGACTCCAATTTCTACTTATTCTTGCCAGTACTTCTTTTAAGGATAACCAGGCACTCTCAACACCAGTAATTATCTGGGAAGTGTGTATGAACAGCACAGTGAGCCAGGCATGGTGTCACATGCCCGTAACCCCAGCTGCTCAGGACCGTGCTTTTGAGGCATCCTGGGCAACTTAGCAAGACTGTGTCACAGTAAAAAATAAAAAACCAACTGGGAATGTGGCTCAGGGACAGAACATTTCTGGGTTCAACCCACAGTACCACAAAACAAAACAAATCAACCAAGAAAAGACCAACAATGAGATATCCCTTTCAACGTATTAGCATTGTTATCCTTAAAAGAAGTGTTGACAGGGGTAAGTGGAAGCTGGAACCCATGTACATTATTACAGTTCCTCAAAACATACTTGTTGGCCATCTGTATATCGTTGGAGAAATACTTTAATTCTTACACAGTTTTACATTAAATGCATTGCTTTTTCATTCTGTTGTATTGGTCTTTGATGCATAAAAGAATTTAATTTTGATGAAGTCTAATTTATCTCCCTTCTTTCCTTCTTTCTTCTTTTTTTCTTGGGTGTTTTGTATAATATCTAAGAAATCATTGTCAATTCCTATGTCATAAATGTTTCCCTCTCTGTTTCTTCTAAGGCTTTGTTTTTCCACTTTCCATTCTATTCTATTGATCTGTCTGTCTGTCTTTATCCCAGTACCACATTGTTTTGATAACATAGCTTTGTAGTAAATTTTGCAATCAGAAAATATGAGACTTTGTTTTAATTATATTAAATCTTCTAATCCATGAACATGGGGTGTCTTTCCATCTATTGGTGTCTTCTTATTTTCTTTCAATGTATGTGGTTTTTCTGTGTGTGCTTTGCTTCCTTAAATTTATTTCTAAATATTTTATTCTTCTTAATGCTAATGTAAATGAAATTGTCTTTCTGAATCTCCTTTTGAGATTTTTCATCTAATATAGTTTTAAGTAAAAAAAAATGGAACTTTTACGAATTTCCACCCAAAGAGACTGGTACATTGAAGGGCAGATGTGGAAGCTGATCAGAAACCACTCCCCAGCCTCCTGCCAGGAAATGCAGACCCTATTCTCCTGGATTTTTGCTGCTTATCATAGGAAGCCACTGATGGCAATAAAAAATCCAGGGGCAGTTTTTTAAAGTATGGAAATTTCTGATTGTCACATCAAAAAGTAGTTCATATTTAACAGGTTGCAAATACAACATTAATCTTGAAAATAAAACATCTGGAAGTAAAGGTATTTCCAAAAGTTTTGAAAGAAAATTTATCTTCCCCAATTTTTCAGTAAATGTAAATATAGCTTTGCAAATAAATGTAGAAATGAGTAGCTCACTTATTTGAGAGCTATTGGTAAAATGAATGGTATATTTTCTTTCTAGGTTTGTTGGGAGAGGGTATCATATAATTTATGTGGATTTCAAACCCCATATCAAGAACACAGCAATTATTTCTCTGTCCAACAGCTCTCATTTTTCCATGGAAATCAGCATTTCATGACCTGCAGAATAAAAATATGTTCTGATACCTGCCTCACAAGTGCAAATAGTTCTGAAACCTGCCTCACAAGTGCAAAGTCTGGAGTTCAATCTCTGGTAAAAAAAAAAAAAAAAAAAAAAAAAAAAAAAAAAAAAAAAAAGGG
>NW_022900926.1:21475115-21477472 GCF_012274545.1 Fukomys damarensis | reverse complement strand
AAGAAAAGAAAAAAAAGTGTGTGTGCTGTGTTTGCTTCCAGAGAAATATTTTTGTCTATTTGGTAGATAGTTACATGTCCTATTCTGGCTAAATTTAACTAAATTTTTGTTAAGAATTGAAAAGAATCATTCAGAAAATTTTGTTAAGAATATTTATTAAAAAAGAACATTTATGTGTTTCTATCCTTTTATGAACTAACACACTTTCTTTTTTAAAAAAATGCAAACTCTTCTTTAAAAGAGGCCATATAAATAGAAAATGATTGTTAGTAATATTATGTAATAAATAATTTTTTGAAATTCCAATTAAATATACGTTATTATAAAAATAAAACTTCATTGAGTTGACACTACAAAAAATGAAAAATAAAAAACTATTGAAAAACTAAGTACCATAAGTTACAGAATAATAGAACTCATTTCTTTTTAAGTTTTGATTTCAAAAAAAAGTTTGATCTTTCTGTTTATCCTAGTAAATTCCATAAATTATTCTTTCAGTTTATGATGGTACCTTAAAAGTTGGATGAAGAAAGACACTGCAACTACCTAAGTAGTATGCTAAAAGGATCAATTCCTGAGGAAAATTAATTTCACAAGCTACAGTTTTGTACATCTGTAGAACTTTAAAAACCAATAAAGATTATACTTCTTGCCAGGGATTTAGCTCAGTAGTTCTGCTACCTGCCTTCCAAGCACAAGGTCCTGAGTTAGATCCCTGGTACCAAAAAAAAAAAAAAAAAAAAAAAAAAAAAAAAAAAAAAAAGATTATACTTCTCTATTAATCTATATCTTATTTAAAAACTAACATTGGATTTTGAAAGGTAGTGATGCTATTGTAATTCATTGGAGCCAGAGACCCATATCGGCACAACCATGATTCAATGAAAAAGTCATTTTAAAATAATTCAGACTGGGCCGGGGATTTAGCTTAGTGGTTCCACCACCTGCCTTGCAAGCGCAAAGACCCGAATTCGATCCCCGGTACAAAAAAAACAAAACCCAAATAAAATAATTCAGACAACCAAGGAATAATTTTTTATATATTCTACCAAAATTCAGGAGTTGATCATCAACCTTATACCATTATTTACAGTATATGGCCAAAAATCACATTGCTTTAATAGAGGTCTTAGAATTGGGAAAATTTTTTAAAGACTTACCAAAATATCATAATTTTTAGAAAATGAGAACAAGTTCACCAGTAAGGCACAGCAAAGCTTGATGTGAATTATCAGAAGCTCTTTCCTCAAGATACTTTATTTCCATCTTTTTAAAAATTGTGATGTTTTGTTAGAAAGGATAATTTGGTGCTGTCTGATAGAAAATGATGATGATAAATATACAAAACGAGTGTGCCTATAATGAGATCAGAGTCCCTTTTAATGCACTGTCTGTGCAGTGAACAATCTACACAACTGTATGAAGATAACTACTCTTTGGATTTTTTAAAAGGGAAAAAGCCTTGAAGTCACCCATGACATCTTTCTTTCGTTCCTATCAAGATGTGATCTATTGTCACATCCCTTAGGTTGCTACTTAAAAGGAAAAAGAAAAAATAGCATCTAACTACATCTTATGACCTCTATAGCTAACTTCCTCCCAGTCCCAAGCTAGGAGCCCAGCAGGAACAAATCTGGCCACGCCCATTGTTAACAGCCCTCCCTGGATGCTTAGGAGCCACTGCTGCCACCAGACCACGTGGCGTCCAAAAACCTTTACTAGCTGGTTTGTTACAGAGATTTGCTGACCCTGACCTAGATGACTGCAGTGGCCTCATAAATGTGTCTTTTTGCTTCCACCATTGCCCCTCCAGTCCTGGCCAGAGCAGCCAGCCTGGGGCGCACATTCCTCTGCTCAAGGCTCCCAGTTCCTTACTTCTTGGGAGTTAAAGCCAAGTTCTTGCCCACCACGGCCCCTGCGACTGATCCACCGAGTCCCCCACCACGCCCCCCTTGCGCACTGTGCTCCAATGCAGTTCTGGGCAGCACAGCTGGCTTCCCCTCTGCCTGCTGCCTTTTCCAGGGCTGTTTCTTCCCCACCGCGCCCCCCACCCACCCGGGAGTTAACCTTCCCGCAGCCACCCGCAGGGCCCAGCCTCTTCTGGAGCCATCCAACCCTCCTCTGGCCATCCACTCAAGGAACCTTCCCATCCCCTCAGTAAAAGCAGCCCCTGCCGCACCTTCTCCTAGTCCCTCTTCCGTGCTTTGCTTTTCTCCCCAAGCACTCAGTCCCAGTTACATTTACATGCCGATCTCTTCTCCATCCCCAGCAACTAAAAGTGAGCACTGACTCCGTGGCTCCATGGTTGTGATTTCGTTTTACCCGCTAATTCTTTTAGATTTGCCTTTTTTTTTTTT